>NC_060186.1:65013244-65035744 GCF_021184085.1 Oncorhynchus gorbuscha | reverse complement strand
TGTAACGCCAGGGTAGTGGGTTCAATCCCCGGGACCACCCATACGTAGAATGTATGCACACATGACTGTAAGTCGCTTTGGATAAAAGCGTCTGCTAAATGGAATATATATCTATACTTCTGCTGTTAGGACCTCAAGCAGAGTAACATTACAGTGCTGTCCACGGGAATCTCCAGCAGAATCAGGTCACACACACGCAAAAACACACGGCTCAATGGGAGCTTAGTCACAGCACTCACATTTATGATGAAAACATACCCCGATGTTCATATTTACTGCACAGGTCCTGATTCTAGGTTTAAATAATGACAACTAAGTCAATCTCAAAATCTCTAGCAAGTTAGTAATTGTTCCCAGAATAACGTGTTGCTGTAGTGAATGTCAATATCAGTATCAACTCAGTGTGTGTGTCTGGTAGAAATGATCCTACTTCTGTTACAGGTTCTTAGAGTGGAGAGGAACTGAAACTCTCTCTCTGTGTGTGTGTCTGTGTGTGTGTATGTGTGTGTGTTAGTTCAATTATTTGAATCCCTTTACTTTCTTTCAAAAAAAAAATGTGAGCTCAATGCGTAGTTTCTCTGGAGAGAAATCAGCTCAAGCCCGAACTGTGCAATGTAGTAGGGAGTTGTAGTTTCCAACAGGCCAATATTCTACATAGTTTAGCACAGAAAACATGGTAATTAACTACAATGACCATATCCATTGCGTGCTTACTTGTAATATATATTTTTTGCCTTAATTTACCAGGTATGTTGACTGAGAACACATTCTCATTTACAGCAATGACCTGGGGAATAGTTACAGGGGAGAGGAGGAGGGATGAATGAGCCAATTGGAAGCTGGGGATGATTTATTTCTTTAAACATTTTTTATTTCACCTTTATTTAACCAGGTAGGCCAGTTGAGAACAAGTTGTCATTTACAACTGCGACCTGGCTAAGATAAAGCAAAGCAGTGCGACACAAACAACAACACGGAGTTACACATGGAATGAACAAACGTACAGTCAATAACACAATAGAAAATAATCTATACACAGTGTGTGCAAATGAGGTAAGATTAGGGAGGTAAGGCAATAAATAGGCCGTAGTGGAGAAGTAATTACAATTTAGCAATTAAACACCGGAGTGATAGATGTGCAGAAGATGAATGTGCAAGTAGAGATACTTAGGTGCAAAGGAGCAAAAAATAAATAACAAAATGGGGATGAGGTCATTGGATGGGCTGTTTACAGATGGGCTATGTACAGGTGCAATGATCTGTAAGCTGCTCTGACAGCTGATACTTAAAGTTAGTGAGGGAGATAAGAGTCTCCAGTTTCAGTGATTTGCAATTCGTTCCAGTCATTAGCAGCAGAGAACTGGAAGGCGGCCAATGGAAGAATTGGCTTTGGGGGTGACCAGTGAAATATAGCTGCTGGAGCGCGTGCTACGGGCGGGTGCTGCTATGGTGACCAGTGAGCTGAGCTAAGGTGGGGCTTTACCTAGCAAAGACTTTTAAAGAATAACCAAGCATCCTCTACTGATGGAATGAGGTCAATATCCGTCCAGGATACCCGGCAGCAGGTCGATTGGAAAGGCCTGGTCGCTGAAGTGTTTTAGGGAGTGTTTGACAGTGATGAGGGGTGGTCGTTTGACCGCAGACCCATTATGGACGCAGGCAATGAGGCAGTGATCGCTGAGATCCTGGTTGAAGACAGCAGAGGTGTATTTAGAGGGCAGGTTGGTCAGGATGATATCTATGTGGGTGCCCATGTTTATGGATTTGGGGTTGTACCTGGTAGGTTCATTGATCATTTGTGTGAGATTGAGGGCATCTATCTTAGATTGTAGGACAGCCGGGGTGTTAAGCATGTCCCAGTTTAGGTCACCTAACAGTACGAGCTCTGAAGATAGATGAGGGGAAATCAATTCACATATGGTTTCCAGGGCACAGCTGGGGGCTGAAGGTGGTCTATAACAAGTGGCAATGATGAGAGACTTGTTGCTGGAAAGGTAGATTTTTAGAAGTAGAAGCTCAAATTGTTTGGGCACAGACCTGGATAGCATGACAGAACTCTGCAGGCTATCTCTGCAGTAGATTGCAACTCCGCCCCTTTGGCAGGTCTATCTTGTCAGAAAATTTTATAGTTAGGGATGGAAATTTGAGGATTTTTGGTGGCCTTCCTAAGCCAGGATTCAGACATAGCTAGGACATCTGGGTTGCAGTGTGCTAAAGCAGTGAGTAAAACAAACTTAGGTAGGAGGCTTCTAATGTTAACATGCATGAAACCAAGGCTTTTACGGTTACAGAAGTAAACAAATGAGAGTGCCTGGGGAATAGGAGTGGAGCTAGGTGCTGCAGGGCCTGGATTAACCTCTACATCACCAGAGGAAGAGAAGGATAAGGGTACGGCTGAAGGCTATAAGAACTGGTCATCTAGTATGTTCAGAACAGAGAGTAAAAGGAGCAGGTTTCTGGGCGCGGAATAATAGATTCAAGGCATAATGTACAGACAAGGGTATGGTAGGATGTGAATACAGTGGAGGTAAACCTTGGCATTGAGTGACGATGAGAGAGGTTTTGTCTCGAGAGACACCATTTCAACCAGGTGAGGTCGCCGCATGTGTGGGCGCCCAGAAACCTAAGGCATATTGAGCAGGGCTGGAGGCTCTACAGTGAAATAAGACAATAATCACTAACCAAAACAGCAATGGACAGTTGACATTAGGGAGAGGCATGCGTAGCCGTGTGATCATAGGGTCCAATGAGTAGCTGGATGGGCTGGGGACATGGTGATTCAGACAGCTAGTGGGCTGGGGATAGCAGGCTAGCAGAAGGGCCTTAGGGGGATGTCGCGATGGAATAGTCTGTTGTAGGGCCCTCGGACGGTTACGTCAGCACACCACTCATGATGGATCGGCAGGGCTCCGTGTAGGCAGGAAAAGGGTCCAGGCCAATTGGCAAAATAGGTATAGTAGCCCAAGGAGTGGCTGATTTTAAAAAAAATATGATTTCACCTTTATTTAACCAGGTAGGCTAGTTGAGAACAAGTTCTCATTTGCAACTGCGACCTGGCCAAGATAAAGCATAGCAGTGTGAACAGACAACACAGAGTTACACATGGAGTAAACAATTAACAAGTCAATAACACAGTAGAAAAAAGAGAGTCTATATACATTGTGTGCAAAAGGCATGAGGAGGTAGGGGAATAATTACAATATTGCAGATTAACACTGGAGTGATAAATGATCAGATGATCATGTACAGGTAGAGATATTGGTGTGCAAAAGAGCAGAAAAGTAAATAAATAAAAACTGTGGGGATGAGGTAGGTGAAAATGGGTGGGCTATTTACCAATAGATTCTGTACAGCTGCAGCGATCGGTTAGCTGCTCAGATAGCTGATGTTTGAAGTTGGTGAGGGAGATAAAAGTCTCCAACTTCAGCGATTTTTGCCGGGAGATGGGCCTAGCACGAGGCTAGTTCCAGGCTAACTGGTGCTTGCTTCGGGACAGAGACGTTAGCCAGGAGTAGCCACTCGGATAGCAGTTAGCTAGCTGTGATGATCCAGGTGAAAAGGTTCAGAGCTTGCGGTAGGATTCCGGAGATGTGGAAATTTGGTGGAGAAAAAGCAGTCCGGTATGCTCTGGGTTTTACATACACCTTAGCCAAATACATTTAAACTCAGTTTTCACAAGGTCAGTTAGGATCACCACTTTATTTTAAGAATGTGAAATGTCAGAATAATAGTAGAGAGAACGATTTATTTCAGCATTCATTATTTATTTCATCACATTCCCAGTGGTCAGAAGTTTACATACACTCAATTAGTATTTGGTAGAATTGTCTTGAAATTATTTAACTTGGGTCAAACATTTCGGGTAGCCTTCTACATGCTTCCCACAATAAGTTGGGTGAATTTTGGCCCATTCCTCCTGACAGAGCTGGTGTAACTAAGTCAGGTTTGTAGCGGCCTTTCAGGTTATGCCGATATAGGACTCGTTTTTACTGTGGATAGAGATACTTTTGTACCTGTTTCCTCCAGCATCTTCACAAGGGCCTTTGCTGTTGTTCTGCGATTGATATGCACTTTTCGCACATTCCACTCTAGGAGACAGAATGCGCCTCCTTCCTGAGCGGTATGACGGCTGCGTGGTCCCATGGTGTTTATTCTTGTGTACTACTGCTTGTACAGATGAACGTGGTACCGTCAGGCGTTTGGAAATTGCTTCCAAGGACGAACCAGACTTGTGGAGGTCTACAATTACTTTTCTGAGGTCTTGGCTGATTTGTTTAGATTTTCCCATGATGTCAAGCAAAGAGGCACTGAATTTGAAGGTAGGCTTTGAAATACACCCACAGGTACACCTCCAATTGACTTCTAAAGCCATGACATAATTTTCTGGAATTTTAAAACCTGTTGGTACTAGGGGGCAGTATTTTCAAGATGCTAGAATATGCATATAATTGACAGCTTTGGATAGAAAACACTCAAAAGTTTCCAAAACTATAAAGATATTGTCTGTGAGCATAACAGAACTGATGTTGCAGGCGAAAGCCTGAGAAAAATCCAATCCGGAAGTGCCCCAGGTTTTGAAAGCGCTGCGTTCCAATGAGTCCCTATTCAGCTGTGAATGTGCCATCAACGAGCTTACGCTTTCTACGTATTCCCCAAGGTGTCTACAGCATTGTGACGTAGTTTTACGCATTTCTGTTGAAGAATAGCCGTAGGCGGCCACATTGCGTAAGTGGTCACATGGTGGCTCCGAGAGAGATTCTCGTGTAAAATACAGAGGTAGCCATTACTCCAATAGGTCCTACTGAAAAACGAATTGTCCCGACGGATATATTATCGAATAGATATTAGAAAAACCCCTTGAGGATTGATTATAAACAAGGTTTGCCATGTTTCTGTCGATATTATGGAGCTAATTTGGAATATTTTTCTGGGTTGTGGTGACCGCAATTTCCGAGCGATTTCTCAGCCAAACGTGAAGAACAAACGGAGCTATTTCGCCTACAAAAATAATATTTTGGGAAAAAATGAACTTTGGCTATCTACCTGGGAGTCTCGTGAGTGAAAACATCCGAAGTTCATCAAAGGTAAACGATTTAATTTGATTGCTTTTCTGATTTTCGTGACAAGGTTGCCTGCTGCTAGCAAGGCATAATGCTATGCTAGTCTATGATAAACTTACACAAATGCTTGTCTAGCGTTGGCTGTAAAGCATATTTTGAAAATCTGAGATGACAGGGTGATTAACAAAAGGCTAAGCTGTGTTCCAACATATTTCACTTGTGATTTTCATGAATAGGAAGATTTATGTCCGTTGCGTTATGCTAATTAGTGTCAGGCGATGATTACTCTCCCGGATCCGGGTTTGAGAGTCACAAGAAGTTTTAAAGGCAGTCAACTTAGTGTATGTGAACTTCTGACCCACTGGAATTGTGATACTGTGAATTATAAGTGAAATAATCTGTCTGTAAACAATTGTTGGAAAAATGACTTGTGTCATGCACAAAGTAGATGTCCTAACCGACTTGCCAAAACTATAGTTTGTTAACAAGAAATTTGTGGAGTGGTTGAAAAACGAGTTTTAATGACTCCAACCTACGTGTTTGTAAACATCCAACTTCAACTGTATATACGAAATATATACTAAGAAAAAAATATATGTACAAGGGACACAACAAGACAAAAACGTCTGAACTGCTACGCCATCTTGGAATCTAATCTAGAATCTAGATTAGGTAGGCCATTATGGTATGAGGGCCAGATTGGGAATTTAGCCAGGACACCGGTCTGTGTGGGGTAGACACGGAAAGGGAGAGAGAGAGAAGAGACTGCTTGATTAAGAGGGATAGAGTAGTAGCTTTGCGAGGTATCTCCACTTGAAAATACACAATCTAAGTGATTGATAGTTGATATTCAGCAGTCATAAAAGCATGCCTTATTTACTTTGAAGAACTACAAAATAGTGATTTTGTCAGACAGTATAGCAAGCAGCTCTATAGAGATGAGATGATGACTTGAAATGAAATAATAAAGTCAGCAAATTAAACAAATGTAATATAGACTATTCAAATATTTTATTAACGTAAAGTCATGTGAATAAATGATGGTTAATAAGTAATAAGCAGTAATGGGCAGTCATTACCGTCATGGGACTTGTGTTAATTGTTTTATTCTGTGCTGTTACAGCATTCAACCCACATTTTTTAAATTTTATTTCACCTTTATTTAACCAGGTAGGCAAGTTGAGAGCAAGTTCTCATTTACAATTGCGACCTGGCCAAGATAAAGCAAAGCAGTTCGACACATACAACGACACAGAGTTACACATGGAGTAAAACAAACATACAGTCAATAATACAGTATAAACAAGTCTAAATACGATGTGAGCAAATGAGGTGAGATAAGGGAGGTAAAGGCAAAAAAAGGCCATGGTGGCAAAGTAAATACAATATAGCAAGTAAAACACAGGAATGGTAGATTTGCAATGGAAGAATGTGCAAAGTAGAAATAAAAATAATGGGGTGCAAAGGAGCAAAATAAATGAATTAATTAAATACAGTAGGGAAAGAGGTAGTTGTTTGGGCTAAATTATAGGTGGGCTATGTACAGGTGCAGTAATCTGTGAGCTGCTCTGACAGTTGGTGCTTAAAGCTAGTGAGGGAGATAAGTGTTTCCAGTTTCAGAGATTTTTGTAGTTTGTTCCAGTCATTGGCAGCAGAGAACTGGAAGGAGAGGCAGCCAAAGAAATAATTGGTTTTGGGGGTGACGAGAGAGATATACCTGCTGGAGCGTGTGCTACAGGTGGGAGATGCTTTGGTGACCAGCGAGCTGAGATAAGGGGGGACTTTACCTAGCAGGGTCTTGTAGATGACATGGAGCCAGTGGGTTTGGCGACGAGTATGAAGCGAGGGCCAGCCAACGAGAGCGTACAGGTCGCAATGGTGGGTAGTATATGGGGCTTTGGAGACAAAACGGATTGCACTGTGATAGACTGCATCCAATTTGTTGAGTAGGGTATTGGAGGCTATTTTGTAAATTACATCGCCAAAGTTGAGGATTGGTAGGATGGTCAGTTTTACAAGGGTATGTTTGGCAGCATGAGTGAAGGATGCTTTGTTGCGAAATAGGAAGCCAATTCTAGATTTAACTTTGGATTGGAGCTGTTTGATATGGGTCTGGAAGGAGAGTTTACAGTCTAACCAGACACCTAAGTATTTGTAGTTGTCCACGTATTCTAAGTCAGAGCCGTCCAGAGTAGTGATGTTGGACAGGCGGGTAGGTGCAGGTAGTGATCGGTTGAAGAGCATGCATTTAGTTTTACTTGTATTTAAGAGCAATTGGAGGCCACGGAAGGAGAGTTGTATGGCATTGAAGCTTGCCTGGAGGGTTGTTAACACAGTGTCCAAAGGAGGGCCAGAAGTATATAGAATGGTGTCGTCTGCGTAGAGGTGGATCAGAGACTCACCAGCAGCAAGAGCGACCTCATTGATGTATACAGAGAAGAGAGTCGGTCCAAGAATTGAACCCTGTGGTACCTCCATAGATACTGCCAGAGGTCCGGACAGCAGACTCTCCGATTCGACACACTGAACTCTATCAGAGAAGTAGTTGGTGAACCAGGCGAGGCAATCATTTGAGAAACCAAGGCTGTCGAGTCTGCCGATGAGGATGTGGTGATTGACAGAGTCGAAAGCCTTGGCCAGATCAATGAATATGGCTGCACAGTAATGTTTCTTATCGATGGCGGTTAAGATATAGTATTTGACCTTGAGCGTGGCTGAGGTGCACCCATGACCAGCTCTGAAACCAGATTGCAATGATCCCAAACACACCGCCCGGGCAACGAAGGAGTGGCTTCGTAAGAAGCATTTCAAGGTCCTGGAGTGGCCTAGCCAGTCTTCAGATCTCAACCCCATAGAAAATCTTTGGAGGGAGTTGAAAGTCTGTTTTGCCCAGCAAAAGCCCCAAAACATCACTGCTTTAGAGGAGATCTGCATGGAGGAATGGGCCAAAATACCAGCAACAGTGTGTGAAAACATTGTGAAGACTTACAGAAAACGTTTAACCTCTGTCATTGCCAACAAAGGGTATATAACAAAGTATTGAGATAAATTTTTGTTATTGACCGAATAATAATTTTCCACCATAATTTGCTAATTAATTCATTACAAATCCTACAATGTGATTTTCTGGATTTGTTTTTCTCATTTTGTCTGTCATAGTTGAAGTGTACCTATGATGAAAATTACAGGCCTCTCTCATCTTTTTAAGTGGGAGAACTTGCACAATTGGTGGCTGACTAAATACTTTTTTTGCCCCACTGTAACTATTTGTTCTGTTGTGCTCTTACAGATGGACAGAGAGCTCAGTCTATGTTTGGGACAAATCAAGGACGGTCCAGACCAGACCAAAAATAAACATCTGTGGACTGTAATGATGGGGAGGTGAGTCGGAAGCAGGTGAAACATTTTAATAAAACACCAAAACCAAAGAACACAACACTAACATAAGGCAGTACGCCAATACCAGAGAACAATACCAACTGGTGAGTGAAAATGGGAGAGTGACATTTAAAGGGAAGGAAATGATGAAGGTAATGGAGTCCAGGTGTGAATCATAATGAGTAACAGGTACGTGTAATGATGAGTGACAGGTGTGTGTAATGACGAGTAACGGGTATGTGTAATGATGAGTAACAGGTGCGCGTAATGATGAGTGCCAGGTGTGTGTAATGATGAATCCCAGGACCGGTGGTTAGTGCTCTGGCTATGTCCTACGCCGCAGGGGAGGAGCAGACGGGACAGGACAGGACGTTGAAATTAAAGCTGCACCGGAACCTACCGAAAAACGAGGCCTGTGGACAGTGAAATCAAGGTCAGGGTGACTGACCAAATGTAAACCACTTTTAAATCCAGCATGGAAGACAGGAGAGGGAAGTCGCTGTGGTCCAGACAAATACTGTTGCAGCAGAGACATGAAATGTATTGACCAAGAATGAAGGGTTGTGACCTGTGTATTAGAGTGATGTTGTGTGTGTGTGTGTGTGTGTGTGTGTGTGTGTGTGTGTGTGTGTGTGTGTGTGTGTGTGTGTGTGTGTGTGTGTGTGTGTGTGTGTGTGTGTGTGTGTGTGTGTGTGTGTGTGTGTGTGTGTGTGTGTGTGTGTGTGTGTGTGTGTGTGTCTATGTTGTAGTTGGAGTGTTTTCATGTCTGACATCATGTTTGATTGCGTGTTGAAGCCTTGAGAGCTTGATGTGTGTTTTGGACAGTGTGTGTGTGTGTTTCTGAATCTGACTGTGTGTTGGAATGTTCTAGAGCCTGAATACCGGGATGCAGACTGCACAGAGCATGCACACTCACTCAGTCTCTGTTGCAGAGTCACTCACTCCACTGCAGAAAGACCACGCAAGAGCATAATAATCTATTGGCATGACAACTAGAGTGGAATATTCGTTTGGCCTAGAAAATATGGCTGAGGAAGAAAAGATGAATGAGCTGCGACTGTGATGTGATATAAATAAAATGGGTTCAGAATGCCAGGGGCCTTCAGAAGACAGACATGCAGTCTATCTTGCTTTAATTACAGACAGAGCGGAACAATGCTACAGACGTCCTTGGGGCAATTCCACGGTAACGGACTCAGATTTGTCACTTTAAAATGTATACCAAACAAAAAACATTGATTTCGAAGTTTAACAAACCATACAACTCTATGCACAAGGACTCTACTTTGAACATTTTACACTGAACATTTGACAAAAACACACTTATTGGAAGAACAGTGCAAATTAAAAGTTTGGTAACAGAATTTCGGTCAAATCGTTTTCTAAAAACTGTGTTAAATATCTGCTCTGAATGAAGATTGAAAGACGTCTGCAGACAGAATGGGCTGTCAGCTATGTATGACATAACACCTTGACTTTGAAAACATCTACTGTGTCTGGGTTATTGAACTACAGTGACGTAAACAACTAAGTGAAGTGGACTTAATCAATTTCATCATGGGTCCCCGATCTGTACGACACAGAAATGCACAATTATGGATATGAGCGGCATTCTCTCCATGGTACACAAAGGTAGAAATAAGCAAAATATCCTCCTTTTCCATATTTGGGTATTATTCTACACACAGCTATTATTTTAATCAGCTCTGCCCCCAAACAAGACCACATTTGGCTGGTCCGGACTGGTCCAAATCTGAACCGATCTATAGACGTATATATTTCATCACAAGTTTGGACATCAAAGTACAGTACAGAAGAGTAAAGTTCAGTACAGTACAGCACAGCAAAGTAGAGTAGAGTAGAGTTCAGTACAGTAGAGTTGAGTACACCACAGCACAGCACAGTATAGTACAGTACAGTACAGAAGAGTAAAGATCAGTACAGTACAGCACAGCACAGCAAAGTAGAGTAGAGTTCAGTACAGTAGAGTTGAGTACACCACAGCACAGCACAGTATAGTACAGTACAGAAGAGTAAAGTTCAGTACAGTACAGCACAGCAAAGTAGAGTAGAGTAGAGTTCAGTACAGTAGAGTTGAGTACACCACAGCACAGCACAGTATAGTACAGCACAGTACAGAAGAGTAGAGTTCAGTACAGTACAGTAGAGTCGACGTGAGTAGAGTAGAGTTCAGTACACTACAGTAGAGTTGAGTACAGTACAGTACAGTAGAGTCGACATGAGTTCAGTACAGTACAGTAGAGTCGACATGAGTAGAGTAGAGTTCAGTACAGTACAGTTCAGTTCAGTAAAGTAGAGTACAGTACAGTACAGTACAGTACAGTACAGTACAGTACAGTACAGTACAGTACAGTACAGTACAGTACAGTACAGTACAGTCGACATGAGTAGAGTAGAGTTCAGTACAGTACAGTACAGTACTGTACAGTCGACATGAGTAGAGTAGAGTTCAGTACATAACAGTAGAGTTCAGTAAAGTAGAGTTCAGTACAGTACAGTACAGTACAGTACAGTCGACGTGAGTAGAGTAGAGTTCAGTACACTACAGTAGAGTTGAGTAAAGTAGAGTTGAG
Organism: Oncorhynchus gorbuscha; assembly: GCF_021184085.1. Lineage (NCBI taxonomy): Eukaryota > Metazoa > Chordata > Actinopteri > Salmoniformes > Salmonidae > Oncorhynchus > Oncorhynchus gorbuscha. The sequence continues at coordinate 65,024,712 of NC_060186.1, read as the reverse complement.
TACAGTACAGTACAGTACAGTCGACATGAGTAGAGTAGAGTAGAGTTCAGTACAGTACAGTAGAGTTCAGTAAAGTAGAGTTGAGTACAGTACAGCACAGTACAGTCGACATGAGTAGAGTGCAGTACACTACAGTAGAGTTCAGTAAAGTAGAGTTCAGTACAGTACAGTCGACATGAGTAGAGTAGAGTTCAGTACAGTACAGTACAGTACAGTACAGTACAGTACAGTACAGTACAGTACAGTACAGTACAGTCGACATGAGTAGAGTAGAGTTCAGTACATTACAGTAGAGTTCAGTAAAGTTGAGTACAGTACAGTACAGTACAGTACAGTACAGTACAGTACAGTACAGTACAGTACAGTACAGTACAGTACAGTCGATGTGAGTAGAGTTCAGTAAATTAGAGTTCAGTAGAGTACAGTCGACATGAGTAGAGTAGAGTTCAGTACAGTACAGTAGAGTTCAGTAAAGTAGAGTTCATTTCAGTACAGTACATTACAGTACAGTCGACGTGAGTAGAGTAGAGTTCAGTACACTACAGTAGAGTTCAGTAAAGTAGAGTTGAGTACAGTACAGTCGACATGAGTAGAGTTCAGTAAAGTAGAGTACAGTACAGTACAGTCGACATGAGTAGAGTTCAGTACAGTACATTAGAGTTCAGTAAAATAGAGTTGAGTACAGTACAGCACAGTACAGTCGACATGAGTAGAGTTCAGTACACTACAGTAGAGTTCAGTAAAGTAGAGTTCAGTACAGTACAGTACAGTACAGTCGACATGAGTAGAGTAGAGTTCAGTACACTACAGTAGAGTTCAGTAAAGTAGAGTTCAGTACAGTACAGTACAGTACAGTCGACATGAGTAGAGTAGAGTTCAGTACACTACAGTAGAGTTCAGTAAAGTAGAGTTCAGTACAGTACAGTACAGTACAGTACAGTACAGTACAGTACAGTACAGTACAGTACAGTACAGTACAGTACAGTACAGTACAGTCGACATGAGTAGAGTAGAGTTCAGTACATTACAGTAGAGTTGAGTAAAGTAGAGTTGAGTACAGTACAGTACAGTAGAGTCGACATGAGTAGAGTTCAGTACAGTACAGTAGAGTCGACATGAGTAGAGTAGAGTTCAGTACAGTACAGTTCAGTAAAGTAGAGTTCAGTACAGTACAGTACAGTACAGTCGACATGAGTAGAGTAGAGTTCAGTACAGTACAGTACAGTACTGTACAGTCGATGAGTATGAGTAGAGTTTACATTTACATTTAAGTCATTTAGCAGAGTTCAGTACATAACAGTAGAGTTCAGTAAAGTAGAGTTCAGTACAGTACAGTACAGTACAGTCGACGTGAGTAGAGTAGAGTTCAGTACACTACAGTAGAGTTGAGTAAAGTAGAGTTGAGTACAGTACAGTACAGTAGAGTCGACATGAGTAGAGTAGAGTTCAGTACAGTACAGTAGAGTTCAGTAAAGTAGAGTTGAGTACAGTACAGCACAGTACAGTCGACATGAGTAGAGTTCAGTACACTACAGTAGAGTTCAGTAAAGTAGAGTTCAGTACAGTACAGTCGACATGAGTAGAGTAGAGTTCAGTACAGTACAGTACAGTACAGTCGACATGAGTAGAGTAGAGTTCAGTACATTACAGTAGAGTTCAGTACAGTACAGTACAGTACAGTACAGTACAGTACAGTACAGTCGACATGAGTAGAGTAGAGTTCAGTACACTACAGTAGAGTTCAGTAAAGTAGAGTTGAGTACAGTACAGTCAACATGAGTAGAGTTCAGTAAAGTAGAGTACAGTACAGTACAGTCGACATGAGTAGAGTAGAGTTCAGTACAGTACAGTACAGTACAGTACAGTACAGTCGACATGAGTAGAGTAGAGTTCAGTACAGTACAGTACAGTACAGTACAGTACAGTACAGTCGACATGAGTAGAGTAGAGTTCAGTACAGTACAGTACAGTAAAAAAAAAAAAAAATCAAATTTTATTTGTCACATACACATGGTTAGCAGATGTTAATGCGAGTGTAGCGAAATGCTTGTGCTTCTAGTTCCGACAATGCAGTGATAACCAACAAGTAATCTAACTAACAATTCCAAAAAAAACTACTGTCTTATACACAGTGTAAGGGGATAAGGAACATGTACATAAGGATATATGAATGAGTGATGGTACAGAGCAGCATACAGTAGATGGTATCGAGTACAGTATATACATATGAGATGAGTGTGTAGACAAAGTAAACAAAGTGGCATAGTTAAAGTGGCTAGTGATACATGTGTTACATAAGGATGCAGTCGATGTTGTAGAGTACAGTATATACATATGCATATGAGATGAATAATGTAGGGTAAGTAACATTATATAAGGTAGCATTGTTTAAAGTGGCTAGTGATATATTTACATCATTTCCATCAATTCCCATTATTAAAATGGCTGGAGTTGGGTCAGTGTCAATGACAGTGTGTTGGCAGCAGCCACTCAATGTTAGTGGTGGCTATTTAACAGTCTGATGGCCTTGAGATAGAAGCTGTTTTTCAGTCTCTCGGTCCCAGCTTTGATGCACCTGTACTGACCTCGCCTTCTGGATGATAGCGGGGTGAACAGGCAGTGGTTCGGGTGGTTGATGTCCTTGATGATCTTTATGGCCTTCCTGTAACAACGGGTGGTGTAGGTGTCCTGGAGGGCAGGTAGTTTGCCCCCGGTGATGCGTTGTGCAGTCCTCACTACCCTCTGGAGAGCCTTACGGTTGAGGGCGGAGCAGTTGCCGTACCAGGCGGTGATACAGCCCGCCAGGATGCTCTCGATTGTGCATCTGTAGAAGTTTGTGAGTGCTTTTGGTGACAAGCCGAATTTTTCAGCCTCCTGAGGTTGAATAGGCGCTGCTGCGCCTTCTTCACGACGCTGTCAGTGTGAGTGGACCAATTCAGTTTGTCTGTGATGTGTATGCCGAGGAACTTAAAACTAGCTACCCTCTCCACTACTGTTCCATCGATGTGGATAGGGGGTGTTCCCTCTGCTGTTTCCTGAAGTCCACAATCATCTCCTTAGTTTTGTTGACGTTGAGTGTGAGGTTATTTTCCTGACACCACACTCCAAGGGCCCTCACCTCCTCCCTGTAGGCCGTCTCGTCGTTGTTGGTAATCAAGCCTACCACTGTTGTGTCGTCCGCAAACTTGATGATTGAGTTGGAGGCGTGCGTGGCCACGCAGTCGTGGGTGAACAGGGAGTACAGGAGAGGGCTCAGAACGCACCCTTGTGGGGCCCCCGTGTTGAGGATCAGCGGGGAGGAGATGTTGTTGCCTACCCTCACCACCTGGGGGCGGCCCGTCAGGAAGTCCAGTACCCAGTTGCACAGGGCGGGGTCGAGACCCAGGGTCTCGAGCTTGATGACGAGCTTGGAGGGTACTATGGTGTTGAATGCCGAGCTGTAGTCGATGAACAGCATTCTCACATAGGTATTCCTCTTGTCCAGGTGGGTTAGGGCAGTGTGCAGTGTGGTTGAGATTGCATCGTCTGTGGACCTATTTGGGCGGTAAGCAAATTGGAGTGGGTCTAGGGTGTCAGGTAGGGTGGAGGTGATATGGTCCTTGACTAGTCTCTCAAAGCACTTCATGATGACGGAAGTGAGTGCTACGGGGCGGTAGTCGTTTAGCTCAGTTACCTTAGCTTTCTTGGGAACAGGAACAATGGTGGCCCTCTTGAAGCATGTGGGAACAGCAGACTGGTATAGGGATTGATTGAATATGTCCGTAAACACACCGGCCAGCTGGTCTGCGCATGCTCGGAGGGCGCGGCTGGGGATGCCGTCTGGGCCTGCAGCCTTGCGAGGGTTAACACGTTTAAATGTCTTACTCAACTCGGCTGCAGTGAAGGAGAGACTGCATGTTTCCGTTGCAGGCCGTGTCAGTGGCACTGTATTGTCCTCAAAGCGGGCAAAAAGTTATTTAGTCTGCCTGGGAGCAAGACATCCTGGTCCGTGACTGGGCTGGATTTCATCTTGTAGTCCGTGATTGACTGTAGACCCTGCCACATGCCTCTTGTGTCTGAGCCATTGAATTGAGATTCCACTTTGTCTCTGTACTGACGCTTAGCTTGTTTGATAGCCTTACGGAGGGAATAGCTGCACTGTTTGTATTCAGTCATGTTGCCAGACACCTTGCCCTGATTAAAAGCAGTGGTTCGCGCTTTCAGTTTCACGCGAATGCTGCCATCAATCCACGGTTTCTGGTTAGGGAATGTTTTTATCGTTGCTATGGGAACGACATCTTCGACGCACGTTCTAATGAACTCGCACACCGAATCAGCGTACAGTACAGTAGAGTTCAGTACAGTACAGTACAGTACAGTACAGTACAGTACAGTACAGTACAGTAGAGTTCAGTACAGTACAGTACAGTACAGTAGAGTTCAGTACAGTACAGTACAGTACAGTACAGTACAGTACAGTAGAGTTCAGTACAGTAGAGTTCAGTAAAGTCGAGTTCAGTTCAGTACAGTACAGTACAGTACAGTACAGTCGACATGAGTAGAGTAGAGTTCAGTACATTACAGTAGAGTTCAGTAAAGTACAGTACAGTACAGTACAGTCGATGTGAGTAGGGTTCAGTAAAGTAGAGTTCAGTAGAGTACAGTCGACATGAGTAGAGTAGAGTTCAGTACAGTACAGTAGAGTTCAGTAAAGTCGAGTTCAGTTCAGTACAGTACAGTACAGTCGACGTGAGTAGAGTAGAGTTCAGTACAGTAGAGTTCAGTAAAGTAGAGTTCAGTAGAGTACAGTCGACATGAGTAGAGTAGAGTTCAGTACAGTAGAGTTCAGTAAAGTCGAGTTCAGTTCAGTACAGTACAGTACAGTCGACGTGAGTAGAGTAGAGTTCAGTACAGTAGAGTTCAGTAAAGTAGAGTTCAGTACAGTACAGTACAGTCGACATGAGTAGAGTAGAGTTCAGTACATTACAGTACAGTACAGTACAGTACAGTACAGTACAGTCGATGTGAGTAGAGTTCAGTAAAGTAGAGTTCAGTAGAGTACAGTCGACATGAGTAGAGTAGAGTTCAGTACAGTACAGTAGAGTTCAGTAAAGTAGAGTTCAGTTCAGTACAGTACATTACAGTACAGTCGACATGAGTAGAGTAGAGTTCAGTACACTACAGTAGAGTTCAGTAAAGTAGAGTTGAGTACAGTACAGTCGACATGAGTAGAGTTCAGTAAAGTAGAGTACAGTACAGTACAGTCGACATGAGTAGAGTAGAGTTCAGTACAGTACAGTACAGTACAGTACAGTACAGTCGACATGAGTAGAGTAGAGTTCAGTACAGTACAGTACAGTACAGTACAGTACAGTACAGTACAGTACAGTACAGTACAGTCGACATGAGTAGAGTAGAGTTCAGTACAGTACAGTACAGTACAGTACAGTACAGTACAGTACAGTACAGTACAGTACAGTCGACATGAGTAGAGTAGAGTTCAGTACATTACAGTAGAGTTCAGTAAAGTACAGTACAGTACAGTACAGTCGATGTGAGTAGAGTTCAGTAAAGTAGAGTTCAGTAGAGTACAGTCGACATGAGTAGAGTAGAGTTCAGTACAGTACAGTAGAGTTCAGTAAAGTCGAGTTCAGTTCAGTACAGTACAGTACAGTACAGTCGACATGAGTAGAGTAGAGTTCAGTACATTACAGTAGAGTTCAGTAAAGTACAGTACAGTACAGTACAGTCGATGTGAGTAGGGTTCAGTAAAGTAGAGTTCAGTAGAGTACAGTACAGTACAGTACAGTCGACGTGAGTAGAGTAGAGTTCAGTACACTACAGTAGAGTTGAGTAAAGTAGAGTTGAGTACAGTACAGTACAGTAGAGTCGACATGAGTAGAGTAGAGTAGAGTTCAGTACAGTACAGTAGAGTTCAGTAAAGTAGAGTTGAGTACAGTACAGCACAGTACAATCGACATGAGTAGAGTTCAGTACACTACAGTAGAGTTCAGTAAAGTAGAGTTCAGTACAGTACAGTCGACATGAGTAGAGTAGAGTTCAGTACAGTACAGTACAGTACAGTACAGTCGACATGAGTAGAGTAGAGTTCAGTACATTACAGTAGAGTTCAGTAAAGTTGAGTACAGTACAGTACAGTACAGTACAGTACAGTACAGTACAGTACAGTACAGTACAGTACAGTACAGTACAGTCGATGTGAGTAGAGTTCAGTAAAGTAGAGTTCAGTAGAGTACAGTCGACATGAGTAGAGTAGAGTTCAGTACAGTACAGTAGAGTTCAGTAAAGTAGAGTTCATTTCAGTACAGTACATTACAGTACAGTCGACGTGAGTAGAGTAGAGTTCAGTACACTACAGTAGAGTTCAGTAAAGTAGAGTTGAGTACAGTACAGTCGACATGAGTAGAGTTCAGTAAAGTAGAGTACAGTACAGTACAGTCGACATGAGTAGAGTTCAGTACAGTACATTAGAGTTCAGTAAAATAGAGTTGAGTACAGTACAGCACAGTACAGTCGACATGAGTAGAGTTCAGTACACTACAGTAGAGTTCAGTAAAGTAGAGTTCAGTACAGTACAGTACAGTACAGTACAGTCGACATGAGTAGAGTAGAGTTCAGTACACTACAGTAGAGTTCAGTAAAGTAGAGTTCAGTACAGTACAGTACAGTACAGTCGACATGAGTAGAGTAGAGTTCAGTACACTACAGTAGAGTTCAGTAAAGTAGAGTTCAGTACAGTACAGTACAGTACAGTACAGTACAGTACAGTACAGTACAGTACAGTACAGTACAGTACAGTACAGTCGACATGAGTAGAGTAGAGTTCAGTACATTACAGTAGAGTTGAGTAAAGTAGAGTTGAGTACAGTACAGTACAGTAGAGTCGACATGAGTAGAGTTCAGTACAGTACAGTAGAGTCGACATGAGTAGAGTAGAGTTCAGTACAGTACAGTTCAGTAAAGTAGAGTTCAGTACAGTACAGTACAGTACAGTCGACATGAGTAGAGTAGAGTTCAGTACAGTACAGTACAGTACTGTACAGTCGACATGAGTAGAGTAGAGTTTACATTTACATTTAAGTCATTTAGCAGAGTTCAGTACATAACAGTAGAGTTCAGTAAAGTAGAGTTCAGTACAGTACAGTACAGTACAGTCGACGTGAGTAGAGTAGAGTTCAGTACACTACAGTAGAGTTGAGTAAAGTAGAGTTGAGTACAGTACAGTACAGTAGAGTCGACATGAGTAGAGTAGAGTTCAGTACAGTACAGTAGAGTTCAGTAAAGTAGAGTTGAGTACAGTACAGCACAGTACAGTCGACATGAGTAGAGTTCAGTACACTACAGTAGAGTTCAGTAAAGTAGAGTTCAGTACAGTACAGTCGACATGAGTAGAGTAGAGTTCAGTACAGTACAGTACAGTACAGTCGACATGAGTAGAGTAGAGTTCAGTACATTACAGTAGAGTTCAGTACAGTACAGTACAGTACAGTACAGTACAGTACAGTACAGTCGACATGAGTAGAGTAGAGTTCAGTACACTACAGTAGAGTTCAGTAAAGTAGAGTTGAGTACAGTACAGTCAACATGAGTAGAGTTCAGTAAAGTAGAGTACAGTACAGTACAGTCGACATGAGTAGAGTAGAGTTCAGTACAGTACAGTACAGTACAGTACAGTACAGTCGACATGAGTAGAGTAGAGTTCAGTACAGTACAGTACAGTACAGTACAGTACAGTACAGTACAGTCGACATGAGTAGAGTAGAGTTCAGTACAGTACAGTACAGTAAAAAAAAAAAAAAAAATCAAATTTTATTTGTCACATACACATGGTTAGCAGATGTTAATGCGAGTGTAGCGAAATGCTTGTGCTTCTAGTTCCGACAATGCAGTGATAACCAACAAGTAATCTAACTAACAATTCCAAAAAAAACTACTGTCTTATACACAGTGTAAGGGGATAAGGAACATGTACATAAGGATATATGAATGAGTGATGGTACAGAGCAGCATACAGTAGATGGTATCGAGTACAGTATATACATATGAGATGAGTGTGTAGACAAAGTAAACAAAGTGGCATAGTTAAAGTGGCTAGTGATACATGTGTTACATAAGGATGCAGTCGATGTTGTAGAGTACAGTATATACATATGCATATGAGATGAATAATGTAGGGTAAGTAACATTATATAAGGTAGCATTGTTTAAAGTGGCTAGTGATATATTTACATCATTTCCATCAATTCCCATTATTAAAATGGCTGGAGTTGGGTCAGTGTCAATGACAGTGTGTTGGCAGCAGCCACTCAATGTTAGTGGTGGCTATTTAACAGTCTGATGGCCTTGAGATAGAAGCTGTTTTTCAGTCTCTCGGTCCCAGCTTTGATGCACCTGTACTGACCTCGCCTTCTGGATGATAGCGGGGTGAACAGGCAGTGGTTCGGGTGGTTGATGTCCTTGATGATCTTTATGGCCTTCCTGTAACAACGGGTGGTGTAGGTGTCCTGGAGGGCAGGTAGTTTGCCCCCGGTGATGCGTTGTGCAGTCCTCACTACCCTCTGGAGAGCCTTACGGTTGAGGGCGGAGCAGTTGCCGTACCAGGCGGTGATACAGCCCGCCAGGATGCTCTCGATTGTGCATCTGTAGAAGTTTGTGAGTGCTTTTGGTGACAAGCCGAATTTTTCAGCCTCCTGAGGTTGAATAGGCGCTGCTGCGCCTTCTTCACGACGCTGTCAGTGTGAGTGGACCAATTCAGTTTGTCTGTGATGTGTATGCCGAGGAACTTAAAACTAGCTACCCTCTCCACTACTGTTCCATCGATGTGGATAGGGGGTGTTCCCTCTGCTGTTTCCTGAAGTCCACAATCATCTCCTTAGTTTTGTTGACGTTGAGTGTGAGGTTATTTTCCTGACACCACACTCCAAGGGCCCTCACCTCCTCCCTGTAGGCCGTCTCGTCGTTGTTGGTAATCAAGCCTACCACTGTTGTGTCGTCCGCAAACTTGATGATTGAGTTGGAGGCGTGCGTGGCCACGCAGTCGTGGGTGAACAGGGAGTACAGGAGAGGGCTCAGAACGCACCCTTGTGGGGCCCCCGTGTTGAGGATCAGCGGGGGAGGAGATGTTGTTGCCTACCCTCACCACCTGGGGGCGGCCCGTCAGGAAGTCCAGTACCCAGTTGCACAGGGCGGGGTCGAGACCCAGGGTCTCGAGCTTGATGACGAGCTTGGAGGGTACTATGGTGTTGAATGCCGAGCTGTAGTCGATGAACAGCATTCTCACATAGGTATTCCTCTTGTCCAGGTGGGTTAGGGCAGTGTGCAGTGTGGTTGAGATTGCATCGTCTGTGGACCTATTTGGGCGGTAAGCAAATTGGAGTGGGTCTAGGGTGTCAGGTAGGGTGGAGGTGATATGGTCCTTGACTAGTCTCTCAAAGCACTTCATGATGACGGAAGTGAGTGCTACGGGGCGGTAGTCGTTTAGCTCAGTTACCTTAGCTTTCTTGGGAACAGGAACAATGGTGGCCCTCTTGAAGCATGTGGGAACAGCAGACTGGTATAGGGATTGATTGAATATGTCCGTAAACACACCGGCCAGCTGGTCTGCGCATGCTCGGAGGGCGCGGCTGGGGATGCCGTCTGGGCCTGCAGCCTTGCGAGGGTTAACACGTTTAAATGTCTTACTCAACTCGGCTGCAGTGAAGGAGAGACTGCATGTTTCCGTTGCAGGCCGTGTCAGTGGCACTGTATTGTCCTCAAAGCGGGCAAAAAAGTTATTTAGTCTGCCTGGGAGCAAGACATCCTGGTCCGTGACTGGGCTGGATTTCATCTTGTAGTCCGTGATTGACTGTAGACCCTGCCACATGCCTCTTGTGTCTGAGCCATTGAATTGAGATTCCACTTTGTCTCTGTACTGACGCTTAGCTTGTTTGATAGCCTTACGGAGGGAATAGCTGCACTGTTTGTATTCAGTCATGTTGCCAGACACCTTGCCCTGATTAAAAGCAGTGGTTCGCGCTTTCAGTTTCACGCGAATGCTGCCATCAATCCACGGTTTCTGGTTAGGGAATGTTTTTATCGTTGCTATGGGAACGACATCTTCGACGCACGTTCTAATGAACTCGCACACCGAATCAGCGTACAGTACAGTAGAGTTCAGTACAGTACAGTACAGTACAGTACAGTACAGTACAGTACAGTAGAGTTCAGTACAGTACAGTACAGTACAGTAGAGTTCAGTACAGTACAGTACAGTACAGTACAGTACAGTACAGTAGAGTTCAGTACAGTAGAGTTCAGTAAAGTCGAGTTCAGTTCAGTACAGTACAGTACAGTACAGTACAGTCGACATGAGTAGAGTAGAGTTCAGTACATTACAGTAGAGTTCAGTAAAGTACAGTACAGTACAGTACAGTCGATGTGAGTAGGGTTCAGTAAAGTAGAGTTCAGTAGAGTACAGTCGACATGAGTAGAGTAGAGTTCAGTACAGTACAGTAGAGTTCAGTAAAGTCGAGTTCAGTTCAGTACAGTACAGTACAGTCGACGTGAGTAGAGTAGAGTTCAGTACAGTAGAGTTCAGTAAAGTAGAGTTCAGTAGAGTACAGTCGACATGAGTAGAGTAGAGTTCAGTACAGTAGAGTTCAGTAAAGTCGACATGAGTAGAGTAGAGTTCAGTACAGTACAGTACAGTACAGTACAGTACAGTACAGTACAGTACAGTACAGTCGACATGAGTAGAGTAGAGTTCAGTACAGTACAGTACAGTACAGTCGACATGAGTAGAGTAGAGTTCAGTACATTACAGTAGAGTTCAGTAAAGTACAGTACAGTACAGTACAGTCGATGTGAGTAGAGTTCAGTAAAGTAGAGTTCAGTAGAGTACAGTCGACATGAGTAGAGTAGAGTTCAGTACAGTACAGTAGAGTTCAGTAAAGTCGAGTTCAATTCAGTACAGTACAGTACAGTACAGTCGACATGAGTAGAGTAGAGTTCAGTACATTACAGTAGAGTTCAGTAAAGTACAGTACAGTACAGTCGATGTGAGTAGGGTTCAGTAAAGTAGAGTTCAGTAGAGTACAGTCGACATGAGTAGAGTAGAGTTCAGTACAGTACAGTAGAGTTCAGTAAAGTCGAGTTCAGTTCAGTACAGTACAGTACAGTCGACGTGAGTAGAGTAGAGTTCAGTACAGTAGAGTTCAGTAAAGTAGAGTTCAGTACAGTACAGTACAGTCGACATGAGTAGAGTAGAGTTCAGTACAGTACAGTAGAGTTCAGTACAGTAGAGTTCAGTAAAGTAGAGTTCAGTACAGTACAGTACAGTACAGTACAGTACAGTCAACGTGAGTAGAGTAGAGTTCAGTACAATACAGTAGAGTTCAGTACAGTACAGTACAGTACAGTACAGTACAGTACAGTACAGTACAGTACAGTCGACGTGAGTAGAGTAGAGTTCGGTACAGTAGAGTTCAGTA
>NC_060186.1:65003244-65005744 GCF_021184085.1 Oncorhynchus gorbuscha | reverse complement strand
AATCATGTCCAGTACTGTAGCCAGAGGCTTTAAACTGGGGCTTTAGAATGGGGAAATGAAAACAATGACTTGTAGAGGATTGGCTCACTGTTACGCAACACTCGTTTTGGGGGCCAGCAAATCCCTTACATATATACCACTGGAGGGGGCTCCACGCGCACACACACAAACACACACAGTGTGGCCAGTTTATTAGGTACCAGGTTAAACACCTCTGAATTCTTCAGGGCATGGAAACGTTGCTCAATTGGTATCAAGGGACCTAAGGTGTGCCAGGAAAACATTCCCCACACCGTTACACCACCGCCACCAGCCTTTACCTCTGCCATCAGCATGACGCAACAGGAGCCAGGATTCATCGGACCAGGCAATGTTTTTCCACTCCTCCATTGTCCAGTGTTTGTGATGGCGTGCCCACTGGAGCCACTTCTCCTTGTTTAGCTGATAGGAACCCGGTGGGGACGTCTGCTTGCTGCAATAGCCCATCCGTGACGAGGATCGATGAGTTGTGCGTTCCGAGATGTCGTTCTGCACACCACTGTTGTACTGCTCAGTTATTTCCCTGTTTGTGGCCTGCCTGCTAGCTTGCACGATTCATGCCTTTCTCCTTCGACCTCTCATCAACGAGCTGTTAGGATATTATGTGTTTGCTGCATCATTCTCCTTCGACCTCTCATCAACGAGCTGTTAGGATATTATGTGTTTGCTGCCCCATTGTCCTTCGACCTCTCATCAACGAGCTGTTAGGATATTATGTGTTTGCTGCATCATTCTCCTTCGACCTCTCATCAACGAGCTGTTAGGATATTATGTGTTTTCCGCCCCATTCTCCTTCGACCTCTTATCAACGAGCTGTTAGGATATTATGTGTTTTCCGCACCATTCTCGGTAAACCCTGAACACTGTTGTGAGTAAAAAGCCCAGGAGGCCGTTTCTGAGATACTGGCACCGATGACCATAACAGGCTCAAAGTCACTTAGGTCACTTGTTTTGCCCATTTTTATGTTCAATCAAACAGTAACTGAATTCCTTGATGCCTGCCTGCCTGCCTGCTTTATATAGCAAGCCACGGCCACGTGACTCACTGTCTGTAGGAGCAAACCATTTTGATGAACTGGGTGCAGCATGTAATAAACTGTCCACTGAGTGTATATGCAGTCACACCACATCGGAAAAGGGGTGGGTTAGAATTCTTCACAAAGGCTTTTCTAAGACATGTACTACTCTACCCCTCAACCATCTTTAAACCTATCTTTCTTTTTTCTCTATCACACCGTCAATTCCTCTCTTTCTATTTCTGTCTCTCCTGCCTCCATCCTCTCTTTTGCATTCCACAGCTATTCTCACCATCCCCCATTCTCGGTCTCTTTCTCTCTCTCTCTCTCCTATCTCTCGGATTTCTCTGCAGTCTCTCTGTCTCTTTCTCTCCCCTTTCTCTCTGATTTCCCTAAAGTCACTCTCCTCTCTCTCTATCCTCTCTGATTTCCCTGCAGTCTCTCTATTCACTCTCTGATATCGCTGCAGTCTCTCTCTCTCTCTCTCTCCTTTCTCTCTCAATTCCCTGCAGTCTCTCTCCTCTCTGATTTTCCTGCAGTCTCTCTCTCTGATATCCCTGCAGTCTCTCTCTCTCTCTCCGTTCTCTCTGATTTCCCAGCAGTCTCTCTCCTCTCTCTATCTCTCCTCCCTCTCTGATTTCCCTGCAGTGTCTCTCTCTCTCCCTCCCTATCTCCCCACTCTCTCTGATATCCCTCCACTCTCTCTATCTCCTCTCTGATTTCCCTGCAGTCTCTCTCTCTCGTGCTCTTTCTCTTTATCTCTCTCTACTTTCTCTGATTTCCCTGCAGTCATTCTCTCTCCGATTTCCCTGCAGTCTCCACTCCACTCCTCTCTCTCTCTCTTTCTCCCTGTCTCTCTTTTTCTCTCCACTCTGTCTCTCAGTTCAATTCAAATCAATTCAAGGGGCTTTATTGGCATGGGAAACATGTGTTAACATTGCCAAAGCAAGTGAGGTAGGTAATCTACAAAAGTGAAATAAACAATCAAAATTAACAGTAAACATTACACATACAGAAGTTTCAAAACAATAAAGACATTACAAATGTCATATTATATATATATATATATACAGTGTTTTACCGATGTATAAATGGTTAAAGGACACAAGATAAAATAAATAGGCATAAATATGGGTTGTATTTACAATGGTGTTTGTTCTTCACTGGTTGCCCTTTTCTCATGGCAACAGGTCACAAATCTTGCTGCTGTGATGGCACACTGGAATTTCACCCATTAGATATGGGAGTTTATCAAAATTGGATTTGTTTTTTCGAATTCTTTGTGGATCCCTGTAATCTGAGGGAAATATGTCTCTCTAATATGGTCATACATTGGGCAGGAGGTTAGGAAGTGCAGCTCAGTTTCCACCTCATTTTGTGGGCAGTGAGCACATAGCCTGTCTTCTCTTGAGAGCCATGTCTGCCTATGGTGGCCTTTCTCAATA
>NC_060186.1:64995411-65002744 GCF_021184085.1 Oncorhynchus gorbuscha | reverse complement strand
TTTGGGTTAGTCACAGTGGTCAGGTATTCTGCCGCTGTGTACTCTCTGTTTAGGGCCAAATAGCATTCTAGTTTGCTCTGTTTTTTTGTTAATTCTTTCCAATGTTTCAAGTAATTATCTTTTTGTTTTCTCATGATTTGGTTGGGTCTAATTGTGCTGCTGTCCTGGGGCTCTGTGGGGTGTGTTTGTGTTTGTGAACAGAGCCCCAGGACCAGCTTGCTTAGGGGACTCTTCTCCAGGTTCATCTCTCTGTAGGTGATAACTTTGTTATGGAAGGTTTGGGAATCGCTTCCTTTTAGGTGGTTGTAGAATTTAACATGTCTTTTCTGGATTTGGATAATTAGTGGGTATCGGCCTAATTCTGCTCTGCATGCATTATTTGGTGTTCTACGTTGTACACAGAGGATACTTTTGCAGAATTCTGCGTGCAGAGTCTCAATTTGGTGTTTGTCCCATTTTGTGAAGTCTTGGTTGGTGAACGGACCCCAGACCTCACAACCATAAAGGGCAATGGGCTCTATGACTGATTCAAGTATTTTTAGCCAACTCCCAATTGGCATGTTGAAATTTATGTTCCTTTTGATGGCATAGAATGCCCTTCTTGCCTTGTCTCTCAGATCGTTCACAGCTTTGTGGAAGTTACCTGTGGCGCTGATGTTTAGGCCAAGGTATGTATAGTTTTTTGTGTGCTCTAGGGCAACAGTGTCGAGATGGAATTTGTATTTGTGGTCCTGGTGACTGGACCTTTTTTGGAACACCGTTATTTTGGTCTTACTGAGATTTACTGTCAGGGCCCAGGTCTGACAGAATCTGTGCATAAGATCTAGGTGCTGCTGTAGGCCCTCCTTGGTTGGTGACAGAAGCACCAGATCATCAGCAAACAGCAGACATTTGACTTCGGATTCTAGTAGGGTGAGGCCGGGTGCTGCAGACTTTTCTAGTGCCCGCGCCAATTAGTTGATATATATGTTGAAGAGGGTGGGGCTTAAGCTGCATCCCTGTCTCACCCCACGACTCTGTGTGAAGAAATTTGTGTGTTTTTTGCCTATTTTAACCGCACACTTGTTGTTTGTGTACATGGATTTTATAATGTCGTATGTTTTACCCCCAACACCACTTTCCATCAGTTTGTATAGCAGACCCTCATGCCAAATTGAGTCGAAAGCTTTTTTGAAATCAACAAAGCATGAGAAGACTTTGCCTTTGTTTTGGTTTGTTTGGTTTGCAATTAGGGTATGCAGGGTGAATACATGGTCTGTTGTACAGTAATTTGGTAAAAAGCCAATTTGACATTTGCTCAGTACATTGTTTTCATTGAGGAAATGTATGAGTCTGCTGTTGATGATAATGCAGAGGATTTCCCAAGGTTAATGTTGACGCATATTCCACGGTAGTTATTGGGGTCAAATTTGTCTCCACTTTTGTGGATTGGGGTGATCAGTTCTTGGTTCCAAATATTGGGGAAGATGCCAGAGCTAAGTATGATGTTAAAGAGTTTTAGTATAGCCAATTGGAATCTGTTGTCTGTATATTTGATCATTTAATTGAGAATACCATCAACACCACAGGCCTTTTTGGGTTGGAGGGTTTTTATTTTGTCCTGTAACTCATTCAATGTAATTGGAGAATCCAGTGGGTTCTGGTAGCCTTTAATAGTTGATTCTAAGATCTGTATTTGATAAAGTATATGTTTTTGCTCTTTATTCTTTGTTATAGAACCAAAAAGATTGGAGAAGTGGTTTACCCATACATCTCCATTTTGGATAGATAATTCTTTGTGTTGTTGTTTGTTTAGTCTTTTCCAATTTTCCCAGAAGTGGTCAGTCTATGGATTCTTAAATGACATTGAGCTGATTTCTGACATGCTGTTCCTTCTTTTTCCGTAGTGTATTTCTGTATTGTTTTAGTGATTCACCATAGTGAAGGCGTAGACTCAGGTTTTCCGGGTCTCTGTTTTTGATTGGACAGGTTTCTCAATTTCTTTCCTAGATTTTTGCATTCTTCATCAAACCATTTGTCATTGTTGTTCATTTTCTTCGGTTTTCTATTTGAGATTTTTAGATTTGATAGGGAAGCTGAGAGGTCAAATATACTGTTAAGATTTTCTACTGCCAAGTTTACACCTTCACTATTACAGTGGAACGTTTTACCCAGGAAATTGTCTAAAAGGGATTGAATTTGTTGTTGCCTAATTGTTTTTTGGTAGGTTTCCAAACTGCATTCCTTCCATCTATAGCATTTCTTAATGTTACTCAGTTCCTTTGGCTTTGATGCCTCATGATTGAGTATTGCTCTGTTTAAGTAGACTGTGATTTTGCTGTGGTCTGATAGGGGTGTCAGTGGGCTGACTGTGAACACTCTGAAAGACTCTGGGTTGAGGTCAGTGATAAAGTAGTCCACAGTACTACTGCCAAGAGATGAGCTATAGGTGTACCTACCATAGGAGTCCCCTCGAAGCCTACCATTGATTAGGTACATACCCAGCGTGCGACAGAGCTGCAGGAGTTGTGACCCGTTTTTGTTGGTTAAATTGTTGTAGTTGTGCCTAGGGGGGCATATGTGGGAGGGAATGCTGTCACCTCCAGGCAGGTGTTTGTCCCCCTGTGTGCTGCGGGTGTCAGGTTCTTGTCCGGTTCTGGCATTTAGGTCGCCACAGACTAGTACATGTCCCTGGGCCTGGAAATGATTGATTTCCCCCTCCAGGATGGAGAAGCTGTCTTCATTAAAGTATGGGGATTCTAGTGGGGGGATATAGGTAGCACACAGGAGGACATTTTTCTCTGTTAGCATAATTTCCTTTTGAATTTCTAGCCAAATGTAGAATGTTCCTGTTTTGATGAATTTAATGGAGTGAGTTAGGTCTGCTCTATACCAAGTTAGCATACCCCCTGAGTCCCTTCACTGTTTCACACCTGGTAGTTTGGTGGATGGGACTACCAGCTCTCTGTAACCTAGAGGGCAACCAGTGGGTCCGTCTCCTCTATACCAGGTTTCTTGCAGGATGACAATGTCTGTATTACCGATTTCTCTGGTGAAGTCCGGGTTCCTGCTCTTTAGGCCAAAGGCAGAAGACCTCAGGCCTTGGATATTCCAGGATGATATAGTGAAGGCTTTTTGTTCCATAGTGTCCAATGTGGTTGGTCGTGGTTTGGCCTCAGACCAGTAAGTGTGAGCAGAGCCAGCTGAGCATCTGGTACATGCCATTGGCTTGGGCGAGTGTGAGAGTGGGGGCTGGGACTGTTTGCCCGCTCACTACCTGGGCGTATGTGTGGCTTCCATGTTGAGGCCCTCTTTGCGGGGGTGGGGTGCATGGGGTGGGCAGGAGTGGCATAGGTCTGATCTGAGGGGGCCTAAATGGGGTGTGGGCATGGTTGATGTGGGGGGATGTTGATTGGTTGGGGTGGGGATGTGTCTGAGGGTGCTGTGGTCTGGTGGTAATTCCTCTTGGCATGGGTCCTCTATGTGTAGGTCCAGGGGGGGGGATCTGGGAGAGTGTCTCGCTGGTCTGGATGGGGTGTCTATTGATCTGTTGCTCCTGTGTGAAGTGTTGGAGATACGTTTGAGAGCGATGTCCTTTAGAGTTCGGGCAAAGGTGGGTACTGCTGCCTTGTAGAGGTGGACCTGGTCATAGAGGCTGTTCAAGTCCAGGGTGGAGTGGTTGGCCAGGAAAACATTTGGTTTTGAGGCACAGTCATGGGAAATACTTGCGTTTACCCGCTGTATTGTGGCAGGGTGAAAGTATTTTCGTGGTAGCAGGGTGGAGATAACCACTTGTGCGTTGGGGAAAGTAGAAGAAGCCTTTTCAATCACTCCCTTCAGTGCTGTGGCCATCCTTTCCTGCTGTGCTCTCAGGTCGTTTGTGCCTGTGTGTATTATTATGTGGCTAGATGAGCCTAATTGGTCCTCAGACAGAAGGTCGAGGGCGCGCTGGGTGTTTGGACACCAGAGTTTAGACACACTGTGTTTGGGATTTTTTCTTCTTCTATATATTTCCCATTTGAGTCAATAAGTAGTACAATCTGTGTCTTGTGTTTGTCCTCAGTGGGTCTGGGGGGGTTGTCAGAAGGGCTATCAGGGTGGCTGACGGGGGGGTGCTCAGAGGGGGTGAGAGCCGCTGGGCTTGGGGTTCTTCATTTTTCTGTTCTGCTGTGATGTCGACTCTATGGTCAGGGTCTGGTGTGGACTGTTCTGCTGTGGTGTCAACTTTTGTTGGGTGCTGAAGTGGACTGTTCTGCTGGCTTCTCTGTGGGGGTGGCCACCTCTCTAGTGGGTTGTTGTCTGTCACACGCCATCCCCCTCACCCTCTCCTCCATCCCCCTCACCCTCTCCTCCATCCCCCTCAACCTCTCCTCCACCAGCAGTCTGATCTTCTCCTCTAGTGCTCTGTTCTTCTCCTGCTCCTGCTCTTTCTCCTGTTGAAGTTGTCTTACCACTGTCCAGAGTGCAGATATGTCTCTCTCCACCTCCAGATCTCCGGGTCTGGTTAAGGAGGTGTTGTTGTGCTGGACTGTTGTCTGGGTCTGGTTAAGGAGGTGTTGTTGTGCTGGACTGTTGTCTGGGTCTGGTTAAGGAGGTGTTGTTGTGCTGGACTGTTGTCTGGGTCTGTGCTGACTGGAGTGTGATCACCTGCTGTTCCAGCTCCACCTGCGTTACCTCCAGCTGGGTGAATTTATCCTTCATTTCAATGAGGGAGGAGTAATCTGTGCTGGGAGGTTGACTGTCCGCTGGGGGTTGCTCATCTGTGGGGTTATATAATGAAGAGGTCTGGTCTGACCCACTCGGGGTTGGGGTATCTTTATCAAGGGAGAGCTTCTCCTGCTGGGCTGATTCTTTAATTTGGTGAAAGTCCAGCTGAAACTGTTTGGGGTTGCCCTGTACCATTACTGTTCCGGACTTATAGAGGTTTATATTAGCTGACTCAGAGTCCTTGTTGTCTAGAATCCTGAGTTTCCACCCCTCGTTAACCCCCCCTCTCTTAACAAAGGGGTAGTGTGCTAATGTAGCACTGTGCCATGCCAGGGGATGGTTTGTGTGGAAGATAAGGTTGCTGATGTTCCCATTTTTGTAATAGTCAGCAAAAAGTGTCTCTTGATTTTCCATAAGGAGCTTCATTTTGTAAACTTTTCTTGCCTTATCATTCTTTACATGCACAGGGTACTGTATTTTAATTACCTCTGAACAGCGGGAGGGGGCTTCTAAGGCCTCTCCATTTGGTTGGGGTAGACTGTGTGACTCTCCTGCCATTGTTGGGCTAAAGGGCTTTGACACCTCTCACTTGACATGTCAGTGCTAGTTGAAGCTGTATCAAGCTTGGCAGAATTATGTTAGAATTCAGTCCTTATAAAGTAATGTTGTGTATTTTTCTTGGCATTTGGAAATAGAATATAGTTTCAAACTAAACATTACTCACTCAGTTCCAGGTTGGGTGGTGTTTTCAGGTTTCTGTTGTTTTCCAGAGAATTTGCTGTATAGAATAATAGTCCTTGGTAGTTGTGAACCTTCCAGGTGATTCCGTAATTCTGTCCAAAATCAGGTTGTAGGTTTTAAGTTTTGATTTGAAGTGAGGGTTATGTTGTAGAGGGTAGAATCCAGTATGTGTTCCTGACATAAAATCCAAGTTTATCTAACTCCTAATCTATCTTTTTTAAAGTAAATGCTGAAAAATGTAGGAGCTCATCTGATCGTGACCTCTGCTCTCTGCTCTACCTCTGTCTCTCTTCTCTTCTTTCCTCTCCTCTCTCTCTGTCTCCTCTCTGCTCTACCTCTGTCTCTCTTCTCTTCTCTTCTTTTCTCTCCTCTCCTCTCCTCTCCTCTCTCTCTGTCTCCTCTCTGCTCTACCTCTGTCTCTCTTCTCTCCTCTCCTCTCTCTCTGCTCTCTGCTCTACCTCTGTCTCTCTTCTCTCCTCTCCTCTCCCCTCTCTCTGTCTCCTCTCTGCTCTACCTCTGTCTCTCTTCTCTCCTCTCCTCTCTCTCTGTCTCCTCTCTGCTCTACCTCTGTCTCTCTTCTCTTCTCTTCTCTTCTTTTCTCTCCTCTCCTCTCCTCTCTCTCTGTCTCCTCTCTGCTCTACCTCTGTCTCTCTTCTCTCCTCTCCTCTCTCTCTGCTCTCTGCTCTACCTCTGTCTCTCTTCTCTCCTCTCCTCTCCCCTCTCTCTGTCTCCTCTCTGCTCTACCTCTGTCTCTCTCCTCTCCTCTCCTCTCCTCTCCTCTCCTCTCCTCTCCTCTCCTCTCCTCTCCTCTCCTCTCCTCTCCTCTCCTCTCCTCTCCTCTCCTCTCTCTCCTCTCTCTCTCTGTCTCCTCTCTGCTTTCTGCTCTACCTCTGTCTCTCTCCTCTCCTCTCCTCTCCTCTCCTCTCCTCTCCTCTCCTCTCCTCTCCTCTCCTCTCCTCTCCTCTCCTCTCCTCTCCTCTCCTCTCCTCTCCTCTGCTCTCTGTCTCCTCTGCTCTCTGCTCTACCTCTGTCTCTCCTCTCTCTCTGTCTCCTCTCTGCTCTCTGCTCTACCTCTGTCTCTCTTCTCTCCTCTCCTCTCCTCTCTCTCTGTCTCCTCTCTGCTCTACCTCCGTCTCTCTTCTCTCCTCTCCTCTCCTCTCTCTCTGTCTCCTCTCTACTCTACCTCTGTCTCTCTTCTCCTCTCCTCTCTCTCTGTCTCCTCTCTGCTCTCTGCTCTACCTCTGTCTCTCTTCTCTCCTCTCCTCTCCTCTCTCTCTGCTCTACCTCTCCTCTCTCTCTGTCTCCTCTCTGCTCTACCTCTGTCTCTCTTCTCTCTTCTCCTCTCCTCTCTCTCTGTCTCCTCTCTGCTCTACCTCTGTCTCTCTTCTCTCCTCTCCTCTCCTCTCTCTCTGTCTCCTCTCTGCTCTACCTCTGTCTCTCTTCTCTCCTCTCCTCTCCTCTCTCTGTCTCCTCTCTGCTCTACTTCTGTCTCTCATCTCCTCTCCTCTCTCTCTGTCTCCTCTCTGCTCTACCTCTGTCTCTCTTCTCTCCTCTCCTCTCCTCTCTCTCTGTCTCCTCTCTGCTCTCTGCTCTACTTCTGTCTCTCTCCTCTCCTCTCCTCTCCTCTCCTCTCCTCTCCTCTCCTCTCCTCTCCTCTCCTCTCCTCTCCTCTCCTCTCCTCTCCTCTCCTCTCCTCTCCTCTCCTCTCCTCTCTCTCTGTCTCCTCTCTGCTCTACCTCTGTCTCTCTTCTCTCCTCTCCTCTCTCTCTGTCTCCTCTCTGCTCTACTTCTGTCACTCTTCTCTCATCTCCTCTCCTCTCTCTCTGTCTCCTCTCTGCTCTACCTCTGTCTCTCTTCTCTCCTCTCCTCTCCTCTCTCTCTGTCTCCTCTCTGCTCTACTTCTGTC
>NC_060186.1:64897911-64990411 GCF_021184085.1 Oncorhynchus gorbuscha | reverse complement strand
GGGGTGGGGTTTCCACGTCACCAAGTTGAATAACCAAACACGCACACAAAGCACAACTAGAATAGAAATGGGGAATTTATTAGCGAGATTTGCATACTGTGGGAAAGGGGGGGGGGGATTCAGCAGCCAGTTCACAGTCCACAATCCGTTCTCGTTGTCCGTTCCGTTCTCCAGGGGTAATCCTAAAACTCAGGTCCTCAGTCAAACCGGTTCGGTACACAATGGGGGTAATCAGACAGTCCAAGTCACAATGAGTAATCACACAGATTATTCATTATTCAGATTACTCCATAACACAGGTTTTACTCTCAGTCCTCTCCCTGTTTGTGCAGCCCGCTTCCTCTAATATCCCCATGCACTCCATGGCTTAATGGTCCACAGGCTTGCCTTGTTGGGGCAGGAAGTCCATATAAGGCCTGGGGGTGGAGCCAGCGGGCTGCAAGATATCTCCCTTTAATCACCACTCCCCTCACCTCTCCCTGCCGTCTGCCACAATATGTACATAGCCCTCCTGGGCTGGTTGTTTTGAAAGCTCCTTACCAGAGGAAAACTCGGTCTGTTAAAGCTGATCTAGTCATCAGTTAGAGAGGAGAAATCTGACCAGAGATCACACACCAGATTAATAGATTAATGGAGGGAGGGAAGGACGGAGGGAAGGACGGAGGGAGGGAAGGACGGAGGGGTGGAGGGAGGGAAGGAGGGATGGACGGAGGGATGGACGGAGGGAGGGAAGGACGGAGGGAAGGACAGAGGGATTGTATCAAAGATAATTGCGTAACTATCGTATTTCGTCGTCCTAACGTAGTCTACACTGCTATCTGCCCGGCAGCTAGCCAGCTAGCTAACGTCCACCGTCTACCGAATAGCAGCACTGTAGAAACTATTACACTCAACTGAACGACTTGATTAGTGTAGTGTTAGCTAGCTACATAGTTGTCTTTGCTGTCTTCGTATCCAAGATAATTGTGTAGTTTAGAGTGTGTAGTCTTAGAGTGATTGTCTTAATTTACCGAGGTTAGCTAGCCAGCTATTTGTCGTCCTTAACGTAGGAGACACTGCTAGCTAGCCAACAGCTAGCCAAGGTATACCGAATAGAACTTCCCCACTCAACAACCCGGTCGCATTCCGCTTCGCTCCACAGGTAGTATCACATTTTCATTTCATTTCATTACAGTACAACGGTTTGATTTGTTTGATCGTAGCTAGCTACATAGCTAGCTACATAGCCGTCTTTGTATCAAAGATAATTGTGTAGTCTAGAGCGATTTTCTAGGTTAGCTAGCCAGCTATTGTCGTTCTTTTAACGCAACGTAACGTAATCAACACTGCTAGCTAGCCAGCTAGCCCTCGAATAGCAGCACTGTAGAAACTATTACACTCAACGGAACGACTTGATTAGTGTAGTGTCAACAACGCAGCCACTGCCATCTAGCCTACAAAGTCAACAACGCAGCCACTGCCAGCTAGCCTACTTCAGCAGTACTGTATCATTTTAATCATTTTAGTCAATAAGATTCTTGCTACGTAAGCTTAACTTTCTGAACATTCGAGACGTGTAGTCCACTTGTCATTCCAATCTCCTTTGCATTAGAGTAGCCTCTTCTGTAGCCTGTCAACTATGTGTCTGTCTATCCCTGTTCTCTCCTCTCTGCACAGACCATAGAAACGCTCCACACCGCGTGGCCGCGGCCACCCTAATCTGGTGGTCCCAGCGCGCACGACCCACGTGGAGTTCCAGGTCTCCGGTAGCCTCTGGAACTGCCGATCTGCGGCCAACAAGGCAGAGTTCATCTCAGCCTATGCCTCCCTCCAGTCCCTCGACTTCTTGGCACTGACGGAAACATGGATCACCACAGATAACACTGCTACTCCCACTGCTCTCTCTTCGTCCGCCCACGTGTTCTCGCACACCCCGAGAGCTTCTGGTCAGCGGGGTGGTGGCACCGGGATCCTCATCTCTCCCAAGTGGTCATTCTCTCTTTCTCCCCTTACCCATCTGTCTATCGCCTCCTTTGAATTCCATGCTGTCACAGTTACCAGCCCTTTCAAGCTTAACATCCTTATCATTTATCGCCCTCCAGGTTCCCTCGGAGAGTTCATCAATGAGCTTGATGCCTTGATAAGCTCCTTTCCTGAGGACGGCTCACCTCTCACAGTTCTGGGCGACTTTAACCTCCCCACGTCTACCTTTGACTCATTCCTCTCTGCCTCCTTCTTTCCACTCCTCTCCTCTTTTGACCTCACCCTCTCACCTTCCCCCCTTACTCACAAGGCAGGCAATACGCTCAACCTCATCTTTACTAGATGCTGTTCTTCCACTAACCTCATTGCAACTCCCCTCCAAGTCTCCGACCACCACCTTGTATCCTTTTCCCTCTCGCTCTCATCCAACACTTCCCACACTGCCCCTACTCGGATGGTATCGCGCCGTCCCAACCTTCGCTCTCTCTCCCCCGCTACTCTCTCCTCTTCCATCCTATCATCTCTTCCCTCTGCTCAAACCTTCTCCAACCTATCTCCGGATTCTGCCTCCTCAACCCTCCTCTCCTCCCTTTCTGCATCCTTTGACTCTCTATGTCCCCTATCCTCCAGGCCGGCTCGGTCCTCCCCTCCCGCTCCGTGGCTCGACGACTCATTGCGAGCTCACAGAACAGGGCTCCGGGCAGCCGAGCGGAAATGAAGGAAAACTCGCCCCCCTGCGGACCTGGCATCCTTTCACTCCCTCCTCTCTACATTTTCCTCCTCTGTCTCTGCTGCTAAAGCCACTTTCTACCACTCTAAATTCCAAGCATCTGCCTCTAACCCTAGGAAGCTCTTTGCCACCTTCTCCTCCCTCCTGAATCCTCCTCCCCCTCCCCCCTCCTCCCTCTCTGCAGATGACTTCGTCAACCATTTTGAAAAGAAGGTCGACGACATCCGATCCTCGTTTGCTAAGTCAAATGACACCGCTGGTTCTGCTCATACTGCCCTACCCTGTGCTCTGACCTCTTTCTCCCCTCTCTCTCCAGATGAAATCTCGCGTCTTGTGACGGCCGGCCGCCCAACAACCTGCCCGCTTGACCCTATCCCCTCCTCTCTTCTCCAGACCATTTCCGGAGACCTTCTCCCTTACCTCACCTCGCTCATCAACTCATCCCTGACCGCTGGCTACGTCCCTTCCGTCTTCAAGAGAGCGAGAGTTGCACCCCTTCTGAAAAAACCTACACTCGATCCCTCCGATGTCAACAACTACAGACCAGTATCCCTTCTTTCTTTTCTCTCCAAAACTCTTGAACGTGCCGTCCTTGGCCAGCTCTCCCGCTATCTCTCTCAGAATGACCTTCTTGATCCAAATCAGTCAGGTTTCAAGACTAGTCATTCAACTGAGACTGCTCTTGTCTGTATCACGGAGGTGCTCCGCACTGCTAAAGCTAACTCTCTCTCCTCTGCTCTCATCCTTCTAGACCTATCGGCTGCCTTCGATACTGTGAACCATCAGATCCTCCTCTCCACCCTCTCCGAGTTGGGCATCTCCGGCGCGGCCCACGCTTGGATTGCGTCCTACATGACAGGTCGCTCCTACCAGGTGGCGTGGCGAGAATCTGTCTCCTCACCACGCGCTCTCACCACTGGTGTCCCCCAGGGCTCTGTTCTAGGCCCTCTCCTATTCTCGCTATACACCAAGTCACTTGGCTCTGTCATAACCTCACATGGTCTCTCCTATCATTGCTATGCAGACGACACACAACTAATCTTCTCCTTTCCCCCTTCTGATGACCAGGTGGCGAATCGCATCTCTGCATGTCTGGCAGACATATCAGTGTGGATGACGGATCACCACCTCAAGCTGAACCTCGGCAAGACGGAGCTGCTCTTCCTCCCGGGGAAGGACTGCCCGTTCCATGATCTCGCCATCACGGTTGACAACTCAATTGTGTCCTCCTCCCAGAGCGCTAAGAACCTTGGCGTGATCCTGGACAACACCCTGTCGTTCTCAACTAACATCAAGGCGGTGGCCCGTTCCTGTAGGTTCATGCTCTACAACATCCGCAGAGTACGACCCTGCCTCACACAGGAAGCAGCGCAGGTCCTAATCCAGGCACTTGTCATCTCCCGTCTGGATTACTGCAACTCGCTGTTGGCTGGGCTCCCTGCCTGTGCCATTAAACCCCTACCACTCATCCAGAACGCCGCAGCCCGTCTGGTGTTCAACCTTCCCAAGTTCTCTCACGTCACCCCGCTCCTCCGCTCTCTCCACTGGCTTCCAGTTGAAGCTCGCATCCGCTACAAGACCATGGTGCTTGCCTACGGAGCTGTGAGGGGAACGGCACCTCAGTACCTCCAGGCTCTGATCAGGCCCTACACCCAAACAAGGGCACTGCGTTCATCCACCTCTGGCCTGCTCGCCTCCCTACCACTGAGGAAGTACAGTTCCCGCTCAGCCCAGTCAAAACTGTTCGCTGCTCTGGCTCCCCAATGGTGGAACAAACTCCCTCACGACGCCAGGACAGCGGAGTCAATCACCACCTTCCGGAGACACCTGAAACCCCACCTCTTTAAGGAATACCTAGGATAGGATAAAGTAATCCTTCTTACCCCCCCCTTAAAAGATTTAGATGCACTATTGTAAAGTGGCTGCTCCACTGGATGTCATAAGGTGAACGCACCAATTTGTAAGTCGCTCTGGATAAGAGCGTCTGCTAAATGACTTAAATGTAATGTTAAATGTAAATGTAATGAACGGAGGGATGGAGGGAGGGAAGGAGGGAGGGAAGGACGGACGGAAGGACGGAGGGATGGACAGAGGGATGGACGAAGGGAGGGATGGACGGAGGGAAGGACAGAGGGATGGACGGAGGGATGGATGGATGGAGGGAGGGAAGGACGGAGGGATGGATGGATGGAGGGAGGGAAGGACGGAGGGATGGATGGAGGGAGGGAAGGACGGAGGGATGGATGAAACAGTTACACATACATGTTTCCGATTAAAAACTACAGACCTGTAGCGCTCCCCTCGGTCATCATGAAAACCTTTGAGCTCCTGGTCCTGTCCCATCTCAAAACCACCACGCACGCCCTCCTCGACCCCATGAAGTTTGCCTACAGAGCCAATAGTTCTGTGGACAACGCCGTAAACATGGACCTTCACTACAGCCTCCGACACCTCGAAAACCCAAGAACAAAAGTACTAAAAAGTACCCAAGGACGTAGTATCTGCATCAGATGGAGAAACTCTCTCGGACAATTCAAGTTTGGTTCTACACGTCCATCATTGAGTCCACCCTCACCTCTTCTATCACTGTCTGGTTTGGCTCTGTATCTGCCCACTACAAGGGCAAACTGCAGCACCTCCAGGACAAGGAAGCGTGCAGGTAAGATGATCGCTGACCCTGCCCACCCTGGACACCTTTCCCACCCTGGACACCCTTCTCACCCTGGACACCTTTCCCACCCTGGACACCTTTCCCACCCTGGACACCTTTCCCACCCTGGACACCCTTTCCACCCTGCCCACCCTGGACACATCTCCCACCCTGGACACCTTTCCCACCCTGGACACCTCTCCCACCCTGGACACCTCTCCCACCCTGGACACATCTCCCACCCTGGACACCTTTCCCACCCTGGACACCTCTCCCACCCTGGACACCTTTCCCCCCCTGGACACCCTTCCCACCCTGACCACCTTTCCCACCCTGGACACCTCTCCCACCCTGGACACATCTCCCACCCTGGACACATCTCCCACCCTGGACACCTTTACCACCCTGGAAACCTCTCCCACCCTGGACACCTTTCCCACCCTGGACACATCTCCCACCCTGGACAACTTTCCCACCCTGGACACATCTCCCACCCTGGACACCTTTCCCACCCTGGACACATCTCCCACCCTGGACACCTTTCCCACCCTGTACACATCTCCCACCCTGGACACATCTCCCACCCTGGACACCTTTCCCACCCTGGACACCTCTCCCACCCTGGACACCTTTCCCCCCCTGGACACCCTTCCCACCCTGACCACCTTTCCCACCCTGGACACCTCTCCCACCCTGGACACATCTCCCACCCTGGACACCTTTACCACCCTGGAAACCTCTCCCACCCTGGACACCTTTCCCACCCTGGACACATCTCCCACCCTGGACACCTTTCCCACCCTGGACACATCTCCCACCCTGGACACCTTTCCCACCCTGGACACATCTCCCACCCTGGACACCTTTCCCACCCTGTACACATCTCCCACCCTGGACACATCTCCCACCCTGGACACCTTTCCCACCCTGGACACCCTTCCCACCCTGGACACATCTCCCACCCTGGACACCTTTCCCACCCTGGACACATCTCCCACCCTGGACACATCTCCCACCCTGGACACCCTTCCCAAACTGGACACATCTCCCACCCTGGACACCTTTCCCACCCTGGACACATCTCCCACCCTGGACACCTTTCCCACCCTGGACACATCTCCCACCCTGGACACCTTTCCCACCCTGGACACATCTCCCACCCTGGACACCTTTCCCACCCTGGACACCCTTCCCACCCTGGACACATCTCCCACCCTGGACACCTTTCCCACCCTGGACACCTTTCCCACCCTGGACACACTTTCACCCTGGAAACCTTTCCCACCCTGGACACCTTTCCCACCCTGGACACCCTTCCCACCCTGGACACCTCTCCCACCCTGGACACCTTTCCCACCCTGGACACCCTTCCCACCCTGGACACCCTTCCCACCCTGGACACCGTTCCCCCCCTGGACACCTTTCCCACCCTGGACACCCTGCCCAACCTGGACACCCTTCCCACCCTGGACACCCTGCCCAACCTGGACACCTTTTCCCACCCTGGACACCCTCCCCACCCTGGACACCTTTCCCACCCTGGACACCCTGCCCAACCTGGACACCTTTCCCACCCTGGACACCTTTCCCACCCTGGACACCCTTCCCACCCTGGACACCTCTCCCACCCTGGACACCTTTCCCACCCTGGACACCCTTCCCACCTTGGACACCCTTCCCCCCCTGGACACCTTTCCCACCCTGGACACCCTGCCCAACCTGGACACCCTTCCCACCCTGAACACCCTTCCCACTCTGGACACCCTGCCCAACCTGGACACCCTTCCCACCCTGGACACCCTTCCCACCCTGGACACCTTTCCCACCCTGGACACCCTGCCCACCCTGGACACCTTTCCCACCCTGGACACATCTCCCACCCTGGACACATCTCCCACCCTGGACACCTTTCCCAAACTGGACACATCTCCCACCCTGGACACATCTCCCACCCTGCCCACCCTGGACACATCTCCCACCCTGGACACCTTTCCCACCCTGGACACATCTCCCACCCTGGACACATCTCCCACCCTGGACACCCTTCCCACCCTGGACACATCTCCCACCCTGGACACCTTTCCCACCCTGGACACCTTTCCCACCCTGGACACCCTTCCCACCCTTCCCACCCTGGACACCCTTCCCACCCTGGACACCTTTCCCACCCTGGACACATCTCCCACCCTGGACACCTTTCCCACCCTGGACACCTTTCACACCCTGGACACCCTTCCCACCCTGGACACCTTTCCCACCCTGGACACCCTGCCCAACCTGGACACCCTTCCCACCCTGGACACCCTGCCCAACCTGGACATCCTTCCCACCCTGGACACCCTTCCCACCCTGGACACCTTTCCCACCCTGGACACCCTTCCCACCCTGGACACCTTTCCCACCCTGGACACCCTTCCCACCCTGGACACCTTTCCCACCCTGGACACCTTTCCCACCCTGGACACCTTTCCCACCCTGGACACCCTGCCCAACCTGGACACCCTTCCCACCCTGGACACCCTTCCCACCCTGGACACCTTTCCCACCCTGGACACATCTCCCACCCTGGACACCTTTCCCACCCTGGACACCTTTCCCACCCTGGACACCCTTCCCACCCTGGACACCCTTCCCACCCTGGACACCTTTCCCACCCTGGACACCTTTCCCAGCTTGGACACCCTTCCCACCCTGGACACCTTTCCCAGCTTGGACACCCTGCCCAACCTGGACACCCCATCTATTAAAGACTGGTAGATGGTTTAGGTGAATCATGGGGATCATAGGGATCGAGTGACTTTGCATTGGGCCATTTACTGCACCTTGTCAACAACGACCTGAAATATTAATCTGCACTTTACCGCACAACACTGTATATACAGTCGGTTCCATGGCAGCATCCCTCCCTCTGCTTATATATACAGTGGGGAGGATTTTGCAGGTTTTCCTACTTACAAAGCATGTCTGTAATTTTTATTATAGGTACACTTCAACTGTGAGAGACAGAATCTAAAACAAAAATCCAGAAAATCCCATTGTATGATTTTAAGTAATTAATTTGCATTTTATTGCATGACATAAGTATTTGATACATCAGAAAAGCAGAACTTAATATTTGGTACAGAAATCTTTGTTTACAATTACAGAGATCATACATTTCCTGTAGTTCTTGACCTGGTTTGCACACACTGCAGCAGGGATTTTGGCCCACTCCTCCATACAGACCTTCTCCAGATCCTTCAGGTTTCGGGGCTGTCGCTGGGCAATACGGACTTTCAGCTCCCTCCAAAGATGTTCTATTGGGTTCAGGTCTGGAGACTGGCTAGGCCACTCCAGGACCTTGAGATGCTTCTTACGGAGCCACTCCTTAGTTGCCCTGGCTGTGTGTTTCAGGTCGTTGTCATGCTGGAAGACCCAGCCACGACCCATCTTCAATGCTCTTACTGAGGGAAGGAGGTTGTTGGCCAAGATCTCGCGATACATGGCCCCATCCATCCTCCCCTCAATACGGTGCAGTCGTCCTGTCCCCTTTGCAGAAAAGCATCCCCAAAGAATGATGTTTCCACCTCCATGCTTCACAGTTGGGATGGTGTTCTTGGGGTTGTACTCATCCTTCTTCTTCCTCCAAACACGGCGAGTGGAGTTTAGACCAAAACGCTATATTTTTGTCTCATCAGACCACATGACCTTCTCCCATTCCTCCTCTGGATCATCCAGATGGTCATTGGCAAACTTCAGACGGGCCTGGACATGCGCTTGCTTGAGCAGGGGGACCTTGCGTGCGCTGCAGGATTTTAATCCACGACGGCATAGTATGTTACTAATGGTTTTCTTTGAGACTGTGGTCCCAGCTCTCTTCGGGTCATTGGCCTACAATTTTATCCCTGATGTCCTTACACAGCTCTCTGGTCTTGGCCATTGTGGAGAGGTTGGAGTCTGTTTGATTGAGTGTGTGGACAGGTGTCTTTTATACAGGTAACGAGTTCAAACAGGTGCAGTTAATACAGGTAATAAGTGGAGAACAGGAGGGCTTCTTAAAGAAAAACTAACAGGTCTGTGAGAGACAGAATTCTTACTGGTTGGTAGGTGATCAAATAATTATGTCATGCAATAAAATGCAAATGAATTACTTAAAAATCATACAATGTGATTTTCTGGATTTTGTTTTAAATTCCGTCTCTCACAGTTGAAGTGTACCTATGATAAAAAATGACAGACCTCTACATGCTTTGTAAGTAGGAAAACCTGCAAAATCGGCAGTGTATCAAAAACTTGTTCTCCCCACTGTATATCCCCTCTGTAAATGGTATATTCCCACTGTAATCAGCCTATACTCCAGAATTTTACGTTTTATGTTTACTGTACCGACATTGTATATTCGGTACAAATGTAGGATCTTAATTTGGTCACTCTTTTGTTGCTGAGAATGTTCCTGCACAGCATTAAATGCAAATTTGTAGTTTATTTGAGTTCAAAAAGTATTTTTTAAGTATTTAATTTCCCCTTTGAAATGTCAGACTTCATTTGCCCAAATGAAAAATGTATCAACTCCTACAAAAATGTCCATTCATTATCATCCACAGATTAATTCACATTTCCTGTTGCTGAATAATTATTGTCCTGCTGTAGCAAACTGTCTCAAAGTAAGTTCTTCTCCACGCATCGCGCCGACAGAAACAAACATCTTTCTGGTAAGAAGAGTGGCGGGGGCGTATGCCTCATGACTAACGAGGCATGGTGTGATGAAGGAAACATACAGGAACTCAAATCCTTCTGTTCACCTGATTTAGAATTCCTCACAATCAAATGTAGACCGCATTATCTTCCAAGAGAATTCTCTTCGATTATAATCACAGCCGTATATATCCCCCCCCCCAAGCAGACACATCGATGGCTCTGAACAAACTTTATTTAACTCTTTGCAAACTGGAAACCATTTATCCGGAGGCTGCATTCATTGTAGCTGGGGATTTTAACAAAGCTAATCTGAAAACAAGACTCCCTAAATTTGATCAGCATATCGATTGCGCAACCAGGGGTGGTAAAACCTTGGATCATTGTTACTCTAACTTCCGCGACGCATATAAGGCCCTGCCCCGCCCCCCTTTCGGAAAAGCTGACCACGACTCCATTTTGCTGATCCCTGCCTACAGGCAGAAACTAAAACAAGAGGCTCCCACGCTGAGGTCTGTCCAACGCTGGTCAGACCAAGCTGACTCCACACTCCAAGAATACTTCCATCACGTGGACTGGGACATGTTTCGTGTTTACGGACATATTCAATCAATCCCTATACCAGTCTGCTGTTCCCACATGCTTCAAGAGGGCCACCATTGTTCCTGTTCCCAAGAAAGCTAAGGTAACTGAGCTAAACGACTACCGCCCCGTAGCACTCACTTCCGTCATCATGAAGTGCTTTGAGAGACTAGTCAAGGACCATATCACCTCCACCCTACCTGACACCCTAGACCCACTCCAATTTGCTTATCGCCCAAATAGGTCCACAGACGATGCAATCTCAACCACACTGCACACTGCCCTAACCCATCTGGACAAGAGGAATACCTATGTGAGAATGCTGTTCATCGACTATAGCTCGGCATTTAACACCATAGTGCCCTCCAAGCTCGTCATCAAGCTCGAGACCCTGGGTCTCGACCCCGCCCTGTGCAACTGGGTACTGGATTTCCTGACGGGCCGCCCCCAGGTGGTGAGGGTAGGCAACAACATCTCCTCCCCGCTGATCCTCAACACGGGGGCCCCACAAGGGTGCGTTCTGAGCCCTCTCCTGTACTCCCTGTTCACCCACGACTGCGTGGCCACGCACGCCTCCAACTCAATCATCAACTTTGCGGACGACACAACAGTGGTAGGCTTGATTACCAACAGCGACGAGACGGCCTACAGGGAGGAGGTGAGGGCCCTCGGAGTGTGGTGTCAGGAAAATAACCTCACACTCAACGTCAACAAAACTAAGGAGATGATTGTGGACTTCAGGAAACAGCAGAGGGAACACCCCCCTATCCACATCGATGGAACAGTAGTGGAGAGGGTAGCAAGTTTTAAGTTCCTCGGCATACACATCACAGACAAACTGAACTGGTCCACTCACACAGACAGCGTCGTGAAGAAGGCGCAGCAGCGCCTCTTCAACCTCAGGAGGCTGAAGAAATTCGGCTTGTCACCAAAAGCACTCACAAACTTCTACAGGTGCACAATCGAGAGCATCCTGGCGGGCTGTATCACCGCCTGGTACGGCAACTGCTCCGCCCTCAACCGTAAGGCTCTCCAGAGGGTAGTGAGGTCTGCACAACGCATCACCGGGGGCAAACTACCTGCCCTCCAGGACACCTACACCACCCGATGTTACAGGAAGGCCATAAAGATCATCAAGGACATCAACCACCCGAACCACTGCCTGTTCACCACGCTATCATCCAGAAGGCGAGGTCAGTACAGGTGCATCAAAGCTGGGACCGAGAGACTGAAAAACAGCTTCTATCTCAAGGCCATCAGACTGTTAAACAGCCACCACTAACATTGAGTGGCTGCTGCCAACACACTGTCATTGACACTGACCCAACTCCAGCCACTTTAATAATGGGATTTGATGGGAAATGATGTAAATATATCACTAGCCACTTTAAACAATGCTACCTTATATAATGTTACTTACCCTACATTATTAATCTCATATGCATACGTATATACTGTACTCTACATCATCGACTGCATCCTTATGTAATACATGTATCACTAGCCACTTTAACTATGCCACTTTGTTTACTTTGTCTACATACTCATCTCATATGTATATACTGTACTCGATACCATCTACTGTATGCTGCTCTGTACCATCACTCATTCATATATCCTTATGTACATATTCTTTATCCCCTTACACTGTGTATAAGACAGTAGTTTTGGAATTGTTAGTTAGATTACTTGTTGGTTATCACTGCATTGTCGGAACTAGAAGCACAAGCATTTCGCTACACTCGCATTAACATCTGCTAACCATGTGTATGTGACAAATAAAATTTGATTTGATTTGATACATCTGTATGATGTCTATGTGGACTTGTGTCTGTATTCTGTTTGTCAGTTACAGAGAGCACCTTCACACTGAAGCAGATTATGGGTCTGTGTAAATATACTTGGTGAATTAAGGTGATTCTGATACAACAGCCAAACATAATCATGTTTGATAACAAAGATGGTGCTGAAGACAGAATATCTAAACATGTGTTTCTGAGCACTCTGCAACCATGACGACAGAGGCCATATCAGGGAAGGATGCTCCAAGGCACCATGGGAGCTGCGAGGGTTTAGGAGGAGTGGAGGAAAGAAGGAAGGGAAGAAGAGGTGGAGCGGCGTGCAGAGAGAAGTGAGAAAAGAGAGAGGGCAGGCAGAAAGAACAAACACACACTCACGGCCACCACAGCAGCCCTCAGAGACAAACAAAACACAACACCACTCTCATCACCACAGCAGCCCTCAGAGACAAACAAAACACAACACCACTGTCATCACCACAGCAGCCCTCAGAGACAAACAAAACACAACACCACTGTCATCACCACAGCAGCCCTCAGAGACAAACAAAACACAACACCACTGTCATCACCACAGCAGCCCTCAGAGACAAACAAAACACAACACCACTGTCATCACCACAGCAGCCCTCAGAGACAAACAAAACACAACACCACTGTCATCACCACAGCAGCCCTCAGAGACAAACAAAACACAACACCACTGTCATCACCACATCAGCCCTCAGAGACAAACAAAACACAACACCACTGTCATCACCACAGCAGCCCTCAGAGACAAACAAAACACAACACCACTGTCATCACCCCAGCAGTCTTGGCAAGCTTCTTTACAAGCCATCAACGCCTCCCCCTCTCGTTCCTTCTCTCTTCTTTCCTCTCTCCTCTCTTTCCTCTCTCCCCTCTTTCATTCTCTCTTCTTCCTCTCTCCTCCTTGACTGCCCAGTTAACACATTACCATTCTACCCCTGCCCCTCTGCAATGACAACCATTCACTGCTGGCTCATATGTAGAAACACAATGTATAGAACAGAACAGACATGGCTGTCTATTCCATAGGATAGAGATTTACATGAATTCTGTACATTGCAATTGTATCTGTACATCAATCTGCAATCCCATCAAAACCCCTGCTCTCTAATAGACACAGCGATGTACTACTGGTAGCAGGGAAAACAACACATCTCTACTAGATAGGGAATATGATAATGAGTGATGTCATTTGAGATGCAGACCTAGTAAAGTAGACACATGTTAAACAGGGCTTCTTACACTTTTTCAGCTCAAGACCAAATTGACAAATTGACAAATTCCTCCAACAAACCAAATTAAGAAGAAATAGTGTGTGATCATTGATGCATTCTCATAACTAGAGACACCTCTCACATGCCCAGGGACCACTTTGGGTCCTGACCCATTGTTTAAGAGACCCTGCATTAGAGTACTACAGTTAGCGTAGCGTCACAGTAACCAACCCAGTGGTACCCTATCCAGCCCAGCCCAGCATAGCGTCACAGTTATCAACCCAGTGGTACCCAGTACATTGTACAGTAACCTACCTGACTTTAAATTCCTGCGCTGTGACCTGGACCTGGGCTCCAGCAGGCACTGCCTCAGTACAGTAGATCTGAGGGAAGTAGAACCGGTGAGACTGCACGTTTATATCCATGGTGCTTGGCAGCTACCGCACATCAGACGCACAGCACAACCCTGCTACAGGAACGATGGAAGGATTTCTCTCCTTTCTCTGTGTCTCTTCTCTTTCTTCTTTCCTTATCCCTGATCTGTCCGTCCCAGGCTGTGGCGTTCTAGGCTGTGGGGTTAGTTAACGAGAGAGTTCTAAGGTTAACGATGGCATCCCAGTCACCGTCTCTCCGGGGTGGTCGTGGATTCACAGTCACAGCGCGATACAGCCAGACATCCCCCTCTCCTCTCTTCACGCAGAGTCACTCGATCACTTCGGCTGGCTCCTCACAGACACACTAACCTTTTTCCCTAGTAGCAACTCAGCCGTACAAGGAGCGGACAGGACATGAATAAATACAAATAAAAGAACAAAGACACTTCCAATCAGAACTCCTTGAGAGAGAAAAAGACCGCAAATAAAAAATCTCATTTTCATCAATGCATCCTCTTCCACAGCAGGGATATTTTAGAACAATGACAGAATATAAAAGAGGAAGAGAGAGAAAAATATAATAAATTAACAATGCAAAAGCAGCCCTCAGTCCAGTGGGAGCACTGAATGAGAGATGAGAGACCTTTTTTGAATTATGAGTGGAGAGAGAGCGAGAGAGAGAGAAAGAGAGAGAGAAAGAAAGAGGGAGAGAGAGACAGAGAGAAAGAGGGAGAGACAGAGAGAGCGAGAGAGAGAGAAAGAGAGAGAGAAAGAAAGAGGGAGAGAGAGACAGAGAGAAAGAGGGAGAGACAGAGAGAGCGAGAGAGAGCGAGAGAGAGAGAGAGAGAGAGAGAGAGAGAGAGAGAGAGAGAGAGAGAGAAAGAAAGAAAGAGGGAGAGAGAGAGAGGGAGAGACAGAGAGAGAGAGCGAGAGCGAGAGAGAGAGCGAGAGAAAGAAAGAGGGAGAGAGAGACAGAGAGAAAGAGGGAGAGACAGAGAGAGCGAGAGAGAGCGAGAGAGAGAGAGAGAAAGAAAGAGGGAGAGAGAGAGAGGGAGAGACAGAGAGAGAGAGCGAGAGCGAGAGAGAGAGCGAGAGAAAGAAAGAGGGAGAGAGAGACAGCGAAAGAGGGAGAGACAGAGAGAGCGAGAGAGAGCGAGAGAGAGACACAGAGAGAGAGAGAGAGATAGAGAGAGGGAGCGAGAGAGAGACAGAGAGAGAGAGAGAGAGAGAGAGAGAGAGAGAGAGAGAGACAGAGAGAGAGAGAGAGAGAGAGAGAGAGAGAGAGAGGTAACTTACACAAAGCTCTGAGAGACAAGGCAAGAAGGCAAGGCAAGGCAAGATTCTATGCCATCAAAAGGAATATAAATTTTAACATACCAATTAGGATCTGGCTAAAAATACTTGAATCAGTCATAGAACCCATTGCCCTTTACGGTTGTGAGGTCTGGAGTCCGCTCACCAACCAAGACTTCACAAAATGGGACAAACAGAGCGAGAGAGAGAAGACAGAGCGAAAGTGGTAGAGCGAGAGAGAGCACAGTAGTGTAATATAGAGAGATTCCCAGTGCTGTGAGGCGTTGCCCTCACACTGCCTCTCTCCTCTGTGTGTCTCACTGGATTACCGCCCTCCCTTCCCCCTCCATCCCCCTCCCAGCAGTGATATGAGCGGTGGGCCGCCAGCCCCCGAGGCCGCTGGTCCTCTCATCCCTCTCCTCTCCTCTTCCAGGGCCTCTTCCAGGGCTCTGATTGGCGGAGCCAGGGATGTGTAAGCCTGCGCGGAACGAGTGAAGAGGAGCGACAGACGTTAATTCATCTGATTGCTCCCACCTTTCTCGCACCTAATTCAATGTGGCATGCCAGGGTGGGGTGGAGCTACATTACTGCTCTGTCTCTCAAAAACACACACACACACACACACACACACACACACACACACACACACACACACACACACACACACACACACACACACACACACACACACACACACACACACACACACACACACACACCCACACACACACACACACACAGAGAGAAGTATACACAGGTGGGTAGATGGAGATACCAATGCATCTCTGGTTTAAATAAGTATCTGAAGCATTGTTATTTGAACAGATATGAAAGTACTGAGAATACACGATGGAACCTCCCATTGCCACATTACCACCACAAGTACAGATGTAGGATCTTAACTTGAGCCAGTTTTCTACAGCAATAAAATAATCCTGCAGCTACAGGAAATTTGAATTATTATTAATGAATATTTTTGTAGGGGTTTATTTTTATTTAACTAGAAAAGTTCAATGTTTTTGTATTTCTGTGTTTGGCCTGGTATGGTTCCCAATCAGAGGCAGCTGTTTATCGTTGTCTCATTTTTTGGGTCCTTTTTCATTAATGCATCCTCTTCCACAGCAGGGATATTTTAGAACAATGAGAGAATATAAAAGGCAGCCTGTTTTCCCACTATGGGTTGTGGGTAATTGTTTCCTGTTTTGTAATTTGTCACCGATTAGGACTGTTTTGTTTTTGTCGTGTTTTCTCCTTTGTTATTTTTGTGTTCAGTTTAATAAATATAATTTGTTATTTTTGTGTTCAGTTGAATAAATATAACATGAACACTTACCACCCTGCGCATTGGTCCGATTCTTCACACTCCTCGTCAGAAGAGGAGGAAAACTGTTACACAGTGGGTTAACTGCCTGTTCAGGGGCAGAACAACAGATTTTTACCTTGTGGGCTCGAGGATTTGATCTTGCAACCTTTCGGTTACTAGTCCAACACTCTTACCACTAGGCTAAATGCCGCCCCAATGATACATTTTACATTAGCGCAAATCAAGTCTGAAATTTCAAAGTGGAAGTTACAAATTTTAAAAGACGTTTTAAAACTCAAATACACTAATAGTTTGCATTTCCTGCTGAGCAATAAACGAGTGATCAAATTAAGATCCTACATCTATACAGAACACCCTGCATTTTTCTAAGACACACACCCATTATATTATTTCACTGCATACTACTATTAAAAACATGTTTCAGTCAATGTGATTGAAAGAAGAATCTACATCAAAACCTGCAGTAAAAGCACTGATCAATTCTATAAATAAGTGTCCAGATTACTGTAGAGGTTAGATACAGTGTCCTCTTTACAACACCCACACAGACAGTACAGTAGTCACTCCCTAGCTAACTGATGAGGTCTAAATACACTGTAGAGGTTAGATACAGTGTCCTCTTTACAACACCCACACAGACAGTACAGTAGTCACTCCCTAGCTAACTGATGAGGTCTAAATACACTGTAGAGGTTAGATACAGTGTCCTCTTTACAACACCCACACAGACAGTACAGTAGTCACTCCCTAGCTAACTGATGAGGTCTAAATACACTGTAGAGGTTAGATACAGTGTCCTCTTTACAACACCCACACAGACAGTACAGTAGTCACTCCCTAGCTAACTGATGAGGTCTAAATACACTGTAGAGGTTAGATACAGTCTCCTCTTTACAACACCCACACAGACAGTACAGTAGTCACTCCCTAGCTAACTGATGAGGTCTAAATACACTGTAGAGGTTAGATACAGTGTCCTCTTTACAACACCCACACAGACAGTACAGTAGTCACTCCCTAGCTAACTGATGAGGTCTAAATACACTGTAGAGGTTAGATACAGTGTCCTCTTTACAACACCCACACAGACAGTACAGTAGTCACTCCCTAGCTAACTGATGAGGTCTAAATACACTGTAGAGGTTAGATACAGTGTCCTCTTTACAACACCCACACAGACAGTACAGTAGTCACTCCCTAGCTAACTGGTGAGGTCTAAATACACTGTAGAGGTTAGATTCAGTGTCCTCTGTAATTATTGGGACAGTGACCCTGTTGTGTGTGATGAGGGACTGACTCTGTTGCTGTATGTGATGAGGTACTGAGTCTGTTGTTGTGTGTGATGAGGTACTGAGCTTGTTGTTGTGTGTGATGAGGGACTGAGTTTGTTGTTGTGTGTGATGAGGGACTGACTGTTGTTGTGTGTGATGAGGGACTGAGTTTGTTGTTGTGTGTGATGAGGGACTGAGTTTGTTGTTGTGTGTGATGAGGGACTGAGTTTGTTGTTGTGTGTGATGAGGTACTGAGCTTGTTGTTGTGTGTGATGAGGGACTGAGTTTGTTGTTGTGTGTGATGAGGGACTGACTGTTGTTGTGTGTGATGAGGGACTGAGTTTGTTGTTGTGTGTGATGAGGGACTGACTGTTGTTGTGTGTGATGAGGGACTGAGTTTGTTGTTGTGTGTGATGAGGGACTGAGTTTGTTGTTGTGTGTGACGAGGGACTGACTCTGTTGTGTGTGATGAGGGACTGAGATTGTTGTGTGTGATGAGGGACTTACTCTGTTGTTGTGTGTGATGAGGTACTGAGTCTGTTGTTGTGTGAATAGTTACTGAGTGTGTTGTTGTGTGTGACGAGGTACTGAGTCTGTTGTTTTGTGTGACGAGGGACTGAGTCTGTTGTTGTGTGTGATGAGCGACTGACTCTGTTGTTGTGTGTGATGAGGTACTGAGTCTGTTGTTGAGTGATGAGGTACTGAGTGTGTTGTTGTGTGATGAGGTACTGAGTCTGTTGTTGAGTGGTGAGGTACTGAGTGTGTTGTTGTGTGATGAGGTACTGAGTCTGTTGTTGAGTGATGAGGCACTGAGTCTGTTGTTGAGTGATGAGGCACTGAGTGTGTTGTTGTATATATATAATAATAATATATGCCATTTAGCAGACGCTTTTATCCAAAGCGACTTACAGTCATGTGTGCATACATTCTACGTATGGGTGGTCCCAGGGATCGAACCCACTACCCTGGCGTTACAAGCGCCATGCTCTACCAACTGAGCTACAGAAGGTACTGAGTCTGTTGTTGAGTGATGAGGTACTGAGTGTGTTGTTGTGTGATGAGGAGAAGCTCGGGTTAATATTTTAGAGAGGTTCCTCCCTCACCAAACTGCTCCCCTGACAATAGAAGGCTCCTGTAATAAATGGCTTGATCTCAAGCCACACACATACAGACACACTACAGCAGCTAGAAATACAACCTTTCAACTATATTGGTCCAAGCTGAGCCAATACTTCAGTCCAGTCTTCTTTTTATTGAGCTAGCAGCAGTACAACAACATTTCAACCATACTGGTCAGGCAGTCTCGCATCCAAGCTGAGCAGACAATCCCTCTGTCAGTCTGCCATCCTTTCTCTTTATTGAGCTAGCAGTCTCGCATCCAAGCTGAGCAGACAATCCCTCTGTCAGTCTGCCATCCTTTCTCTTTATTGAGCTAGCAGTCTCACATCCAAGCTGAGCAGACAATCCCTCTGTCAGTCTGCCATCCTTTCTCTTTATTGAGCTAGCAGTCTCGCATCCAAGCTGAGCAGACAATCCCTCTGTCAGTCTGCCATCCTTTCTCTTTATTGAGCTAGCAGTCTCGCATCCAAGCTGAGCAGACAATCCCTCTGTCAGTCTGCCATCCTTTCTCTTTATTGAGCTAGCAGTCTCGCATCCAAGCTGAGCAGACAATCCCTCTGTCAGTCTGCCATCCTTTCTTTTATTGAGCTAGCAGTCTCGCATCCAAGCTGAGCAGACAATCCCTCTGTCAGTCTGCCATCCTTTCTCTTTATTGAGCTAGCAGTAATACAACATGATCACTGAGCATCCTAACCTTTTGTCAGAGGGGAGTACGTGTCCAATCAGAACCAGGTGATGTGTGACTGCTGACACAGTGAACTCTCTATGTGAAGGCAATGGGTCTTTTGACCCACTGGGAATGTGATGAAAGAAATACAAGCTGAAATAAATCATTCTCTCTACTATTATTCTGACATTTCACATTCTCAAAATAAAGTGGTGATCCTAACTGACCTAAGACAAGCACTTTTTACGTGGGGATTAAATGTCGAAAGTTTGGACACACCTACTCATTCAAGGGTTTTTCTCTATTTTTACTATTTTCTACATGGTAGAATAATAGTGAATACATCAAAACTATGAAATAACACATATGGAATAATGTAGTAAGCAAAAAAGTGTTAAACAAATCAAATTATTAATTACTCTTGGAATTCTCTCAACCAGCTTCATGAGGAATGCTTTTCCAACAGTCTTGAAGGAGTTCCCACATATGCTGAGCACTTGTTGGCTGCTTTTTCTTTATTCTGCGGTTCAACTCATCATAGACCATCTCAATTGGGTTGAGGTCAGGTGATTGTGGAGAGGCCAGGTCATCTGATTCAGCACTCTATCACTCTCCTTCTTAGTGAAATAGCCCTTACACAGCCTGGGGGTGTGTTTTGGGTCATTGTCCTGTTGAGAAAACAATGATAGTCCCACTAAGTGCAAACCAGAAGGGATGGTGTATTGCTGCAGAATACTGTGGTGGCCATGCTGGATAAGTGTGCCTTCAATTCTAAATAAAACACAGACAGTGTCACCAGCAAAGCACCCCCACACCATAACACTTCCATGTTTCACGGTAGGAACCACACATGCTGAGATCATCCGTTCACCTACTCTGCGTCTCACAAAGGCACTGCGGTTTGATGAGTCTCCTATTTGGACTCATCAAACCAATTTGGACTCATCAGACCAAAGGACATATTTGCACCGGTTTAATGTCCATTGCTCGTGTTTCTTGGCTCAAGCAAGTCTCTTCTTATTATCGGTGTCCTTAACCTTTCTAGGGCAGGCGTTCCGCTAGCGGAACTCCACAACATTCCGCTGACATTCAAAGATATTTTTTTGAAATATGTAACTTTCACACATTAACAAGTGTGTATACAGCACATTAACAAGTCCAATACAGCAAATGAAAGATAAACATCTTGTTAATCTACCCATCGTGTCCGATTTCAAAAATGCTTTACAGCGAAAGCACAACATATGATTATGTTAGGTCATAGCCAAGTCAAAAAAAAACACACAGCCATTTTTCCAGGAAAAGAGAGGAGTCACAAAAAGAAGAAATATAGATAAAATTAATCACTAACCTTTGATGACCTTCATCAGATGACACTCATAGGACATCATGTTGCACAATACATGTATGTTTTGTTCGATAATGTGCATATTTATGTCCAAAAATCTCAGTTTACATTGGCGCGTTACGTGCAGTAATGTTTTGATTCCAAAACATCTGGTGATTTTGCAGAAATACTCATAATAAACATTGATAAAAGATACAACTGTTATTCACAGAATTAAAGATAGACTTCTCCTTAATGCAACCACTGTCATATTTCTTTTAAACTTTACGGAAAAAGCATAATCTGAGAACGGCGCTCAGAACCCAATCCAGACAGAGGAATATCCGCCATTTTTGAGTCAACAGAAGTTAGAAACATCATCATAAATATTTACTTACCTTTGATGACCTTCCTCAGAAGGAACTCCCAGGAATCCCAGTTCGACAATAAATGACTGATTTGTTCCAGAAAGTCCATCATTTATGTCCAAATAGCCACTTGTTGTTAGCGTGTTCAGCCCAGTAATCCATCTTCATGAGGCGCAGGCACTTTATCTAGACAAAAACTCTAAATTGTTCCGTTACAGTCCTTTAGAAACATGTCAAACAATGTATGGAATCAATCGTTAGGATGTTTTTAACATAAAACATCAATAATGTTCCAACCGGAGAATTCCTTTGTCTGAAGAAAAGCACTGGAACGAGAGTTAACTCTGTCGGGAGCGCGCGTCATGAGACCAAGGCACTCTGCCAGACCACTGACTCAAAGAGGTCTCATGAGCCCCTCTTTTATAGTAGAATCCTCATTCAAATTTCTAAAGACGGTTGACATCTAGTGGAAACCGTAGGAAGTGCAACTTTATCCATTTCTCAATGTGCATTTGGTAGGCCAAGCTTTGAAAAACTACAAACCTCAGACTTCCCACTTCCTGATTGGATTTTTCTCAGGTTTTCACCTGCCATATGAGTTCTGTTATACTCACAGACATCATTCAAACAGTTTTAGAAACTTCAGAGTGTCTTCTATCCAATACTAATAATAATATGCATATATCAGCATCTGGGACAGAGTAGGAGGCAGTTCACTCTGGGCACTCTATTCATTCAAAAGTGAAAATGCTGCCCCCTATCCCAAAAAAGTTTTAAGTAGTGGTTTCTTTGCAGCAATTGGACCATGAAGGCCTGATTCACGTGGTCTCCTCTGAACAGTTGATGCTAAGATGTGTCTGTTACTTGAACTCTTTGAATAATTTATTTGGGCTGCCATCCCAGGCGTAGTTCACTTTAATACACGTATCCTCTGCAGCAGAGGGAACTCTGCGTCTTCCTTTCCTGTGGCGGTCCTCATGAGAGACAGGTAACTCTAATGAACGTATCCTCTGCAGCAGAGGTAACTCTGGGTCTTCCTTTCCTGTGATGGTCCTCATGAGAGACAGTTTCATCATAGCGCTTGATGGTTTTTGCGACTGCACTTGAAGAAACGTTCTTGACATTTTCCATATTGACTGACCTTCATGTCTTAAAGTAATGATGGACTGTTGTTTCTCTTTGCTTATTTGAGCTGTTCTTGCCATAATATGGACTTGGTCTTTAACCAAATAGGGCTATCTTCTCTATACCACTCTACCTTGTCACAACACAACTGATTGTCTCAAACGCATTAAGAAGGAAAGAAATTCCATAAATTAACTTTTAACAAGGCACACCTGCTAATTGAAATGCATTCCAGGTGATTACCTCATGAAGCTGGTTGAGAGAATGCCAAGAGTGTGCAAAGCTGTCATCAAGGCAAAGGGTGGCTACTTTGAAGAATCTCCAATATAATATATATTTTGATTTGTTGAACACTTTTTTGTTTACTACATGATTCCATGTGTTATTTCATAGTTTTGATGTCTTCACTATTATTCTACAATGTAGAAAATAGTAAAAAATAAATATGAGAATGAGTGAGAATGAATGAAAATGTGTGTCCAAACTTTTGGCTGGTACTGTAGCTTCCACAGATCACACAGACACAAAGAATTAGAGAACAAATCAAACATCGATAAACTACCATATCGTTAGGCAAAATAACACAATGTTCACAGCAGCAGGTTTGTGGCCTGTTGCCATGAGAAAAGGTCAATAACTGGAGCTCAAACAACGTTGCAAATACCACTAATATTTGTCTGTTTATTTATCTTCCCATACTGTTCGTACTGTAATTATTTTCACATTGCTAAAACAGTGTACATGTCGCTGATAATATAAAGCTTGAAATGCCTTTATCTTTTTTTAAACCGTTTTGAGTGCAAAGTTTACTGGTAATTTCTAATA
This sequence comes from Oncorhynchus gorbuscha, assembly GCF_021184085.1. NCBI lineage: Eukaryota > Metazoa > Chordata > Actinopteri > Salmoniformes > Salmonidae > Oncorhynchus > Oncorhynchus gorbuscha. The sequence goes on along the minus strand of NC_060186.1, from coordinate 64,967,077 downwards.
GTTTTTGGTTGATGTTATTAAATGAGTTTCTTCTCACTTTTATTTATGACTTATTTCCCATGCCAATAAAGCCCCGTTGAAATGAATTGAAAGAGAGGGCAAGAGAGCAGGTTAGAAAGGGAAAGACACAGACAAACAGACAGATGGAGAAACAGGGAGAGAGAGGGGAAAGCCAGGATAAACGTGGGGGCAGGTAGAGAGAGGGGAAAGCCAGGATAGACGTGGGACCAGGTAGAGAGAGGGGAAAGCCAGGATAGACGTGGGACCAGGTAGAGAGAGGGGAAAGCCAGGATAGACGTGGGACCAGGTAGAGAGAGGGGAAAGCCAGGATAGACGTGGGACCAGGTAGAGAGAGGGGAAAGCCAGGATAGACGTGGGACCAGGTAGAGAGAGGGGAAAGCCAGGATAGACGTGGGACCAGGTAGAGAGAGGGGAAAGCCAGGATAGACGTGGGACCAGGTAGAGAGAGGGGAAAGCCAGGATAGACGTGGGACCAGGTAGAGAGAGGGGAAAGCCAGGATAGACGTGGGACCAGGTAGAGAGAGGGGAAAGCCAGGATAGACGTGGGACCAGGTAGAGAGAGGGGAAAGCCAGGATAGACGTGGGACCAGGTAGAGAGAGGGGAAAGCCAGGATAGACGTGGGACCAGGTAGAGAGAGGGGAAAGCCAGGATAGACGTGGGACCAGGTAGAGAGAGGGGAAAGCCAGGATAGACGTGGGACCAGGTAGAGAGAGGGGAAAGCCAGGATAGACGTGGGGGACCAGGTAGAGAGAGGGGAAAGCCAGGATAGACGTGGGACCAGGTAGAGAGAGGGGAAAGCCAGGATAGACGTGGGACCAGGTAGAGAGAGGGGAAAGCCAGGATAGACGTGGGACCAGGTAGAGAGAGGGGAAAGCCAGGATAGACGTGGGACCAGGTAGAGAGAGGGAAAGCCAGGATAGACGTGGGACCAGGTAGAGAGAGGGGAAAGCCAGGATAGACGTGGGACCAGGTAGAGAGAGGGGAAAGCCAGGATAGACGTGGGACCAGGTAGAGAGAGGGGAAAGCCAGGATAGACGTGGGACCAGGTAGAGAGAGGGGAAAGCCAGGATAGACGTGGGACCAGGTAGAGAGAGGGGAAAGCCAGGATAGACGTGGGAAGAAACTCTGCCATGGTTTGGTTGCATACTGGGCCCCTCCCCCCACCTCTCTCTCTCTGTTGCAATAAATGTTGTTCCACTTCATGATTGTGTCCCACTTGTTGATTCTTCAAAAAATACAGTAGAGGCTGAAACACACACACACACTCTCTCTCTCTCTCTGACACAGGCATATAGTAGAGGCTGAAACACACACACACTCTCTCTCTCTGACACAGGCATACAGTAGAGGCTGAAACACACACACACACTCTCTCTCTCTGACACATAGGCATACAGTAGCGGCTGAAACACACACACAATCTCTCTCTCTCTGACACATAGGCATACAGTAGAGGCTGAAACACACACACACACACTCTCTCTCTCTCTGACACATAGGCATACAGTAGAGGCTGAAACACACACACACACTCTCTCTCTCTCTGACACATACACATACAGTAGAGGCTGAAACACACACACTCTCTCTCTCTGACACATAGGCATACAGTAGAGGCTGAAACACACACACTCTCTCTCTCTGACACAGGCATACAGTAGAGGCTGAAACACACACACACTCTCTCTCTCTGACACAGGCATACAGTAGAGGCTGAAACACACACACACTCTCTCTCTCTGACACAGGCATACAGTAGAGGCTGAAACACACACACACTCTCTCTCTCTGACACAGGCATACAGTAGAGGCTGAAACACACACACACACTCTCTCTCTCTGACACATAGGCATACAGTAGCGGCTGAAACACACACACAATCTCTCTCTCTCTGACACATAGGCATACAGTAGAGGCTGAAACACACACACACACACTCTCTCTCTCTCTCTGACACATAGGCATACAGTAGAGGCTGAAACACACACACACACTCTCTCTCTCTCTGACACATACACATACAGTAGAGGCTGAAACACACACACTCTCTCTCTGACACATAGGCATACAGTAGAGGCTGAAACACACACACACACTCTCTCTCTCTCTGACACATAGGCATACAGTAGAGGCTGAAACACACACACACACTCTCTCTCTCTGACACATAGGCATACAGTAGAGGCTGAAACACACACACACTCTCTCTCTCTGACACATAGGCATACAGTAGAGTCTGAAACACACACACTGTCTCTCTCTGACACATAGGCATACAGTAGCGTCTGAAACACACACACACTCTCTCTCTGACACATAGGCATACAGTAGAGTCTGAAACACACACACACTCTCTCTGACACATAGGCATACAGTAGAGTCTGAAACACACACACACTCTCTCTCTCTGACACATAGGCATACAGTAGAGGCTGAATCACACACACACACTCTCTCTCTCTCTGACACATAGACATACAGTAGAGGCTGAAACACACACACACTCTCTCTCTCTCTGACACATAGGCATACAGTAGAGGCTGAAACACACACACTCTCTCTCTCTGACACATAGACATACAGTAGAGGCTGAAACACACACACTCTCTCTCTCTCTCTGTCACATAGACATACAGTAGAGTCTAAAACACACACGCTCTCTCTCTCTCTCTGACACATAGACATACAGTAGAGTCTGAAACACACTCTCTCTCTCTCTGACACATAGGCATACAGTAGAGGCTGAAACACACACACACTCTCTCTCTCTCTGACACATAGGCATACAGTAGAGGCTGAAACACACACACTCTCTCTCTCTCTCTGACACATATACATACAGTAGAGGCTGAAACACACACACTCTCTCTCTCTCTCTGACACATATACATACAGTAGAGGCTGAAACACACACACACTCTCTCTCTCTGACACATAGACATACAGTAGAGGCTGAATCACACACACTCTCTCTCTCTGACACATAGACATACAGTAGAGGCTGAATCACACACACTCTCTCTCTCTGACACATAGACATACAGTAGAGGCTGAAACACACACACTCTCTCTCTCTCTGACACATAGACATACAGTAGAGGCTGAAACACACACACACACTCTCTCTCTCTCTGACACATAGACATACAGTAGAGGCTGAAACACACACACTCTCTCTCTCTCTCTGACACATAGACATACAGTAGAGTCTGAAACACACACTCTCTCTCTCTCTCTGACACATAGACATACAGTAGAGTCTGAAACACACTCTCTCTCTCTCTGACACATAGGCATACAGTAGAGGCTGAAACACACACACACTCTCTCTCTCTGACACATAGGCATACAGTAGAGGCTGAAACACACACACTCTCTCTCTCTCTCTGACACATATACATACAGTAGAGGCTGAAACACACACACTCTCTCTCTCTCTGACACATAGACATACAGTAGAGGCTGAAACACACACACTCGCTCTCTCTCTGACACATAGACATACAGTAGAGGCTGAATCACACACACTCTCTCTCTCTGACACATAGACATACAGTAGAGGCTGAAACACACACTCTCTCTCTCTGACACATAGACATACAGTAGAGGCTGAAACACACACTCTCTCTCTCTGACACATAGACATACAGTAGAGGCTGAATCACACACTCTCTCTCTCTGACACATAGACATACAGTAGAGGCTGAAACACACACACACTCTCTCTCTCTGACACATAGACATACAGTAGAGGCTGAAACACACACACTCTCTCTCTCTGACACATAGACATACAGTAGAGGCTGAATCACACACTCTCTCTCTCTGACACATAGACATACAGTAGAGGCTGAAACACACACACACACTCTTTCTCTCTGACACATAGACATACAGTAGAGGCTGAAACACACTCTCTCTCTCTGACACATAGACATACAGTAGAGGCTGAAACACACTCTCTCTCTCTGACACATAGACATACAGTAGAGGCTGAAACACACACTCTCTCTCTGACACATAGACATACAGTAGAGGCTGAAACACACACTCTCTCTCTCTGACACATAGACATACAGTAGAGGCTGAAACACACACTCTCTCTCTCTGACACATAGACATACAGTAGAGGCTGAAACACACACTCTCTCTCTCTGACACATAGACATACAGTAGAGGCTGAAACACACACTCTCTCTCTCTGACACATAGACATACAGTAGAGGCTGAAACACACTCTCTCTCTCTCTCTGACACATAGACATACAGTAGAGGCTGAAACACACTCTCTCTCTCTCTCTCTGACACATAGACATACAGTAGAGGCTGAAACACACTCTCTCTCTCTCTGACACATAGACATACAGTAGAGTCTGACACACTCTCTCTCTCTCTGACACATAGACATACAGTAGAGGCTGAAACACACTCTCTCTCTCTCTCTGACACATAGACATACAGTAGAGGCTGAAACACACTCTCTCTCTCTCTCTGACACATAGACATACAGTAGAGGCTGAAACACACTCTCTCTCTCTCTGACACATAGACATACAGTAGAGTCTGAGACACTCTCTCTCTCTCTCTGACACATACACATACAGTAGAGGCTGAAACACACACACTCTCTCTCTCTGACACATAGGCATACAGTAGAGGCTGAAACACACACACACACTCTCTCTCTCTCTGACACATAGGCATACAGTAGAGGCTGAAACACACACACACACTCTCTCTCTCTGACACATAGGCATACAGTAGAGGCTGAAACACACACACACACTCTCTCTCTCTCTGACACATAGGCATACAGTAGAGTCTGAAACACACACACTGTCTCTCTCTGACACATAGGCATACAGTAGAGTCTGAAACACACACACACTCTCTCTCTCTGACACATAGGCATACAGTAGAGTCTGAAACACACACACACTCTCTCTCTCTGACACATAGGCATACAGTAGAGTCTGAAACACACACACACTCTCTCTCTCTGACACATAGGCATACAGTAGAGGCTGAATCACACACACACACTCTCTCTCTCTCTGACACATAGACATACAGTAGAGGCTGAAACACACACACACTCTCTCTCTCTCTGACACATAGGCATACAGTAGAGGCTGAAACACACACACTCTCTCTCTCTGACACATAGACATACAGTAGAGGCTGAAACACACACACTCTCTCTCTCTCTCTGACACATAGACATACAGTAGAGTCTAAAACACACACTCTCTCTCTCTCTCTCTGACACATAGACATACAGTAGAGTCTGAAACACACTCTCTCTCTCTCTGACACATAGGCATACAGTAGAGGCTGAAACACACACACACTCTCTCTCTCTCTCTGACACAGGCATATAGTAGAGGCTGAAACACACACACACTCTCTCTCTCTGACACAGGCATACAGTAGAGGCTGAAACACACACACACACTCTCTCTCTCTGACACATAGGCATACAGTAGAGGCTGAAACACACACACAATCTCTCTCTCTCTGACACATAGGCATACAGTAGAGGCTGAAACACACACACACACACTCTCTCTCTCTCTGACACATAGGCATACAGTAGAGGCTGAAACACACACACACACTCTCTCTCTCTCTGACACATACACATACAGTAGAGGCTGAAACACACACACTCTCTCTCTCTGACACATAGGCATACAGTAGAGGCTGAAACACACACACACACTCTCTCTCTCTCTGACACATAGGCATACAGTAGAGGCTGAAACACACACACACACTCTCTCTCTCTGACACATAGGCATACAGTAGAGGCTGAAACACACACACACACTCTCTCTCTCTCTGACACATAGGCATACAGTAGAGTCTGAAACACACACACTGTCTCTCTCTGACACATAGGCATACAGTAGAGTCTGAAACACACACACACTCTCTCTCTCTGACACATAGGCATACAGTAGAGTCTGAAACACACACACACTCTCTCTCTCTGACACATAGGCATACAGTAGAGTCTGAAACACACACACACTCTCTCTCTCTGACACATAGGCATACAGTAGAGTCTGAAACACACACACACTCTCTCTCTCTGACACATAGGCATACAGTAGAGGCTGAATCACACACACACACTCTCTCTCTCTCTGACACATAGACATACAGTAGAGGCTGAAACACACACACACTCTCTCTCTCTCTGACACATAGGCATACAGTAGAGGCTGAAACACACACACTCTCTCTCTCTGACACATAGACATACAGTAGAGGCTGAAACACACACACTCTCTCTCTCTCTCTGACACATAGACATACAGTAGAGTCTAAAACACACACTCTCTCTCTCTCTCTCTGACACATAGACATACAGTAGAGGCTGAAACACACACACACTCTCTCTCTCTGACACATAGGCATACAGTAGAGGCTGAAACACACACACTCTCTCTCTCTCTCTGACACATATACATACAGTAGAGGCTGAAACACACACACTCTCTCTCTCTCTGACACATAGACATACAGTAGAGGCTGAAACACACACACTCTCTCTCTCTGACACATAGACATACAGTAGAGGCTGAATCACACACACTCTCTCTCTCTGACACATAGACATACAGTAGAGGCTGAATCACACACACTCTCTCTCTCTGACACATAGACATACAGTAGAGGCTGAAACACACACACTCTCTCTCTCTCTGACACATAGACATACAGTAGAGGCTGAAACACACACACACACTCTCTCTCTCTCTGACACATAGACATACAGTAGAGGCTGAAACACACACACTCTCTCTCTCTCTCTGACACATAGACATACAGTAGAGTCTGAAACACACACTCTCTCTCTCTCTCTGACACATAGACATACAGTAGAGTCTGAAACACACTCTCTCTCTCTCTGACACATAGGCATACAGTAGAGGCTGAGACACACACACACTCTCTCTCTCTCTGACACATAGGCATACAGTAGAGGCTGAAACACACACACTCTCTCTCTCTCTGACACATATACATACAGTAGAGGCTGAAACACACACACACTCTCTCTCTGACACATAGACATACAGTAGAGGCTGAAACACACACACTCTCTCTCTCTCTGACACATAGACATACAGTAGAGGCTGAATCACACACACTCTCTCTCTCTGACACATAGACATACAGTAGAGGCTGAAACACACACTCTCTCTCTCTGACACATAGACATACAGTAGAGGCTGAAACACACACTCTCTCTCTCTGACACATAGACATACAGTAGAGGCTGAATCACACACTCTCTCTCTCTGACACATAGACATACAGTAGAGGCTGAAACACACACACACTCTCTCTCTCTGACACATAGACATACAGTAGAGACTGAAACACACACACTCTCTCTCTCTGACACATAGACATACAGTAGAGGCTGAATCACACACTCTCTCTCTCTGACACATAGACATACAGTAGAGGCTGAAACACACACACACACTCTCTCTCTCTGACACATAGACATACAGTAGAGGCTGAAACACACTCTCTCTCTCTGACACATAGACATACAGTAGAGGCTGAAACACACTCTCTCTCTCTGACACATAGACATACAGTAGAGGCTGAAACACACACTCTCTCTCTCTGACACATAGACATACAGTAGAGGCTGAAACACACACTCTCTCTCTCTGACACATAGACATACAGTAGAGGCTGAAACACACACTCTCTCTCTCTGACACATAGACATACAGTAGAGGCTGAAACACACACTCTCTCTCTCTGACACATAGACATACAGTAGAGGCTGAAACACACACTCTCTCTCTCTGACACATAGACATACAGTAGAGGCTGAAACACACTCTCTCTCTCTCTCTCTGACACATAGACATACAGTAGAGGCTGAAACACACTCTCTCTCTCTCTCTCTGACACATAGACATACAGTAGAGGCTGAAACACACTCTCTCTCTCTCTGACACATAGACATACAGTAGAGTCTGAGACACTCTCTCTCTCTCTCTGACACATAGACATACAGTAGAGGCTGAAACACACTCTCTCTCTCTCTCTGACACATAGACATACAGTAGAGGCTGAAACACACTCTCTCTCTCTCTCTCTGACACATAGACATACAGTAGAGGCTGAAACACACTCTCTCTCTCTCTGACACATAGACATACAGTAGAGTCTGAGACACTCTCTCTCTCTCTCTGACACATACACATACAGTAGAGGCTGAAACACACACACTCTCTCTCTCTGACACATAGGCATACAGTAGAGGCTGAAACACACACACACACTCTCTCTCTCTCTGACACATAGGCATACAGTGGAGGCTGAAACACACACACACACTCTCTCTCTCTGACACATAGGCATACAGTAGAGGCTGAAACACACACACACACACTCTCTCTCTCTCTGACACATAGGCATACAGTAGAGTCTGAAACACACACACTGTCTCTCTCTGACACATAGGCATACAGTAGAGTCTGAAACACACACACACTCTCTCTCTCTGACACATAGGCATACAGTAGAGTCTGAAACACACACACACTCTCTCTCTCTCTCTGACACATAGGCATACAGTAGAGTCTGAAACACACACACACTCTCTCTCTCTGACACATAGGCATACAGTAGAGGCTGAATCACACACACACACTCTCTCTCTCTCTGACACATAGACATACAGTAGAGGCTGAAACACACACACACTCTCTCTCTCTCTGACACATAGGCATACAGTAGAGGCTGAAACACACACACTCTCTCTCTGACACATAGACATACAGTAGAGGCTGAAACACACACACTCTCTCTCTCTCTCTGACACATAGACATACAGTAGAGTCTAAAACACACACTCTCTCTCTCTCTGACACATAGACATACAGTAGAGTCTGAAACACACTCTCTCTCTCTCTGACACATAGGCATACAGTAGAGGCTGAAACACACACACACTCTCTCTCTCTGACACATAGGCATACAGTAGAGGCTGAAACACACACACTCTCTCTCTCTCTCTGACACATATACATACAGTAGAGGCTGAAACACACACACTCTCTCTCTCTCTGACACATAGACATACAGTAGAGGCTGAAACACACACACTCTCTCTCTCTGACACATAGACATACAGTAGAGGCTGAATCACACACACTCTCTCTCTCTGACACATAGACATACAGTAGAGGCTGAATCACACACACTCTCTCTCTCTGACACATAGACATACAGTAGAGGCTGAAACACACACACTCTCTCTCTCTCTGACACATAGACATACAGTAGAGGCTGAAACACACACACACACTCTCTCTCTCTCTGACACATAGACATACAGTAGAGGCTGAAACACACACACTCTCTCTCTCTCTGACACATAGACATACAGTAGAGTCTGAAACACACACTCTCTCTCTCTCTCTGACACATAGACATACAGTAGAGTCTGAAACACACTCTCTCTCTGACACATAGGCATACAGTAGAGGCTGAAACACACACACACTCTCTCTCTCTCTGACACATAGGCATACAGTAGAGGCTGAAACACACACACTCTCTCTCTCTCTCTGACACATATACATACAGTAGAGGCTGAAACACACACACTCTCTCTCTCTGACACATAGACATACAGTAGAGGCTGAAACACACACACTCTCTCTCTCTCTGACACATAGACATACAGTAGAGGCTGAATCACACACACTCTCTCTCTCTGACACATAGACATACAGTAGAGGCTGAAACACACACTCTCTCTCTCTGACACATAGACATACAGTAGAGGCTGAAACACACACTCTCTCTCTCTGACACATAGACATACAGTAGAGGCTGAATCACACACTCTCTCTCTCTGACACATAGACATACAGTAGAGGCTGAAACACACACACACTCTCTCTCTCTGACACATAGACATACAGTAGAGGCTGAAACACACACACTCTCTCTCTGACACATAGACATACAGTAGAGGCTGAATCACACACTCTCTCTCTCTGACACATAGACATACAGTAGAGGCTGAAACACACACACACACTCTCTCTCTCTGACACATAGACATACAGTAGAGGCTGAAACACACTCTCTCTCTGACACATAGACATACAGTAGAGGCTGAAACACACTCTCTCTCTCTGACACATAGACATACAGTAGAGGCTGAAACACACTCTCTCTCTCTGACACATAGACATACAGTAGAGGCTGAAACACACACTCTCTCTCTCTGACACATAGACATACAGTAGAGGCTGAAACACACACTCTCTCTCTCTGACACATAGACATACAGTAGAGGCTGAAACACACACTCTCTCTCTCTGACACATAGACATACAGTAGAGGCTGAAACACACACTCTCTCTCTCTGACACATAGACATACAGTAGAGGCTGAAACACACTCTCTCTCTCTCTCTGACACATAGACATACAGTAGAGGCTGAAACACACTCTCTCTCTCTCTCTCTGACACATAGACATACAGTAGAGGCTGAAACACACTCTCTCTCTCTCTGACACATAGACATACAGTAGAGTCTGAGACACTCTCTCTCTCTCTGACACATAGACATACAGTAGAGTCTGAAACACTCTCTCTCTCTGACACATAGACATACAGTAGAGTCTGAAACACTCTCTCTCTCTCTGACACATAGACATACAGTAGAGTCTGAAACACTCTCTCTCTCTCTCTGACACATAGACATACAGTAGAGGCTGAATCACACACACTCTCTCTCTCTGACACATAGACATACAGTAGAGGCTGAATCACACACACTCTCTCGCTCTGACACATAGACATACAGTAGAGGCTGAAACACACACTCTCTCTCTCTGACACATAGACATACAGTAGAGTCTGAAACACTCTCTCTCTCTGACACATAGACATACAGTAGAGTCTGAAACACTCTCTCTCTCTCTGACACATAGACATACAGTAGAGTCTGAAACACTCTCTCTCTCTGACACATAGACATACAGTAGAGGCTGAAACACACTCTCTCTCTCTCTGACACATAGACATACAGTAGAGTCTGAAACACACTCTCTCTCTCTCTGACACATAGACATACAGTAGAGTCTGAAACACTCTCTCTCTCTCTCTGACACATAGACATACAGTAGAGTCTGAGACACTCTCTCTCTCTCTCTGACACATAGACATACAGTAGAGGCTGAAACACACACACACACTCTCTCTCTCTGACACATAGGCATACAGTAGAGGCTGAAACACACACACACACTCTCTCTCTCTCTGACACATAGGCATACAGTAGAGGCTGAAACACACACACACACTCTCTCTCTCTCTGACACATAGGCATACAGTAGAGTCTGAAACACACACACTGTCTCTCTCTCTGACACATAGGCATACAGTAGAGTCTGAAACACACACACACTCTCTCTCTCTGACACATAGGCATACAGTAGAGTCTGAAACACACACACACTCTCTCTCTCTGACACATAGGCATACAGTAGAGTCTGAAACACACACACACTCTCTCTCTCTGACACATAGGCATACAGTAGAGGCTGAATCACACACACACACTCTCTCTCTCTCTGACACATAGACATACAGTAGAGGCTGAAACACACTCTCTCTCTCTCTGACACATAGACATACAGTAGAGTCTGAGACACTCTCTCTCTCTCTGACACATAGACATACAGTAGAGTCTGAAACACTCTCTCTCTCTCTGACACATAGACATACAGTAGAGTCTGAAACACTCTCTCTCTCTCTGACACATAGACATACAGTAGAGTCTGAAACACTCTCTCTCTCTCTCTGACACATAGACATACAGTAGAGGCTGAATCACACACACTCTCTCTCTCTGACACATAGACATACAGTAGAGGCTGAATCACACACACTCTCTCGCTCTGACACATAGACATACAGTAGAGGCTGAAACACACACTCTCTCTCTCTGACACATAGACATACAGTAGAGTCTGAAACACTCTCTCTCTCTCTGACACATAGACATACAGTAGAGTCTGAAACACTCTCTCTCTCTCTGACACATAGACATACAGTAGAGTCTGAAACACTCTCTCTCTGACACATAGACATACAGTAGAGGCTGAAACACACTCTCTCTCTCTGACACATAGACATACAGTAGAGTCTGAAACACACTCTCTCTCTCTCTGACACATAGACATACAGTAGAGTCTGAAACACTCTCTCTCTCTCTCTGACACATAGACATACAGTAGAGTCTGAGACACTCTCTCTCTCTCTCTGACACATAGACATACAGTAGAGGCTGAAACACACACACACACTCTCTCTCTCTGACACATAGGCATACAGTAGAGGCTGAAACACACACACACACTCTCTCTCTCTGACACATAGGCATACAGTAGAGGCTGAAACACACACACACACTCTCTCTCTCTCTGACACATAGGCATACAGTAGAGTCTGAAACACACACACTGTCTCTCTCTCTGACACATAGGCATACAGTAGAGTCTGAAACACACACACACTCTCTCTCTCTGACACATAGGCATACAGTAGAGTCTGAAACACACACACACTCTCTCTCTCTGACACATAGGCATACAGTAGAGTCTGAAACACACACACACTCTCTCTCTCTGACACATAGGCATACAGTAGAGGCTGAATCACACACACACACTCTCTCTCTCTCTGACACATAGACATACAGTAGAGGCTGAAACACACACACACTCTCTCTCTCTGACACATAGGCATACAGTAGAGGCTGAAACACACACACTCTCTCTCTCTCTGACACATAGGCATACAGTAGAGGCTGAAACACACACACTCTCTCTCTCTGACACATAGACATACAGTAGAGGCTGAAACACACACACTCTCTCTCTCTCTCTGACACATAGACATACAGTAGAGTCTAAAACACACACTCTCTCTCTCTCTCTCTGACACATAGACATACAGTAGAGTCTGAAACACACTCTCTCTCTCTCTGACACATAGGCATACAGTAGAGGCTGAAACACACACACACTCTCTCTCTCTCTGACACATAGGCATACAGTAGAGGCTGAAACACACACACTCTCTCTCTCTCTGACACATAGGCATACAGTAGAGGCTGAAACACACACACTCTCTCTCTCTGACACATAGACATACAGTAGAGGCTGAAACACACACACTCTCTCTCTCTCTCTGACACATAGACATACAGTAGAGTCTAAAACACACACTCTCTCTCTCTCTCTCTGACACATAGACATACAGTAGAGTCTGAAACACTCTCTCTCTCTCTGACACATAGACATACAGTAGAGGCTGAAACACACTCTCTCTCTCTCTGACACATAGACATACAGTAGAGTCTGAAACACACTCTCTCTCTCTCTCTCTGACACATAGACATACAGTAGAGTCTGAAACTCTCTCTCTCTCTCTCTGACACATAGACATACAGTAGAGTCTGAGACACTCTCTCTCTCTCTCTGACACATAGACATACAGTAGAGGCTGAAACACACATACACACTCTCTCTCTCTGACACATAGGCATACAGTAGAGGCTGAAACACACACACACACTCTCTCTCTCTCTGACACATAGGCATACAGTAGAGGCTGAAACACACACACACACTCTCTCTCTCTCTGACACATAGGCATACAGTAGAGTCTGAAACACACACACTGTCTCTCTCTCTGACACATAGGCATACAGTAGAGTCTGAAACACACACACACTCTCTCTCTCTGACACATAGGCATACAGTAGAGTCTGAAACACACACACACTCTCTCTCTCTGACACATAGGCATACAGTAGAGTCTGAAACACACACACACTCTCTCTCTCTGACACATAGGCATACAGTAGAGGCTGAATCACACACACACACTCTCTCTCTCTGACACATAGACATACAGTAGAGGCTGAAACACACACACACTCTCTCTCTCTCTGACACATAGGCATACAGTAGAGGCTGAAACACACACACTCTCTCTCTCTCTGACACATAGGCATACAGTAGAGGCTGAAACACACACACTCTCTCTCTCTGACACATAGACATACAGTAGAGGCTGAAACACACACACTCTCTCTCTCTCTGACACATAGACATACAGTAGAGTCTAAAACACACACTCTCTCTCTCTCTCTCTGACACATAGACATACAGTAGAGTCTGAAACACACTCTCTCTCTCTCTGACACATAGGCATACAGTAGAGGCTGAAACACACACACACTCTCTCTCTCTCTGACACATAGGCATACAGTAGAGGCTGAAACACACACACTCTCTCTCTCTCTCTGACACATATACATACAGTAGAGGCTGAAACACACACACTCTCTCTCTCTGACACATAGACATACAGTAGAGGCTGAAACACACACACTCTCTCTCTCTGACACATAGACATACAGTAGAGGCTGAATCACACACACTCTCTCTCTCTGACACATAGACATACAGTAGAGGCTGAATCACACACACTCTCTCTCTCTGACACATAGACATACAGTAGAGGCTGAAACACACACACTCTCTCTCTCTCTGACACATAGACATACAGTAGAGGCTGAAACACACACACACACTCTCTCTCTCTGACACATAGACATACAGTAGAGGCTGAAACACACACACTCTCTCTCTCTCTCTGACACATAGACATACAGTAGAGTCTGAAACACACACTCTCTCTCTCTCTGACACATAGACATACAGTAGAGTCTGAAACACACTCTCTCTCTCTCTGACACATAGGCATACAGTAGAGGCTGAAACACACACACACTCTCTCTCTCTCTGACACATAGGCATACAGTAGAGGCTGAAACACACACACTCTCTCTCTCTCTCTGACACATATACATACAGTAGAGGCTGAAACACACACACTCTCTCTCTCTCTGACACATAGACATACAGTAGAGGCTGAATCACACAAACTCTCTCTCTCTGACACATAGACATACAGTAGAGGCTGAAACACACACACTCTCTCTCTCTGACACATAGACATACAGTAGAGGCTGAATCACACACACTCTCTCTCTCTGACACATAGACATACAGTAGAGGCTGAATCACACACACTCTCTCGCTCTGACACATAGACATACAGTAGAGGCTGAAACACACACTCTCTCTCTCTGACACATAGACATACAGTAGAGTCTGAAACACTCTCTCTCTCTGACACATAGACATACAGTAGAGTCTGAAACACTCTCTCTCTCTCTGACACATAGACATACAGTAGAGTCTGAAACACTCTCTCTCTCTGACACATAGACATACAGTAGAGGCTGAAACACACTCTCTCTCTCTGACACATAGACATACAGTAGAGTCTGAAACACACTCTCTCTCTCTCTGACACATAGACATACAGTAGAGTCTGAAACACTCTCTCTCTCTCTCTGACACATAGACATACAGTAGAGTCTGAGACACTCTCTCTCTCTCTCTGACACATAGACATACAGTAGAGGCTGAAACACACACACACACTCTCTCTCTGACACATAGGCATACAGTAGAGGCTGAAACACACACACACACTCTCTCTCTCTGACACATAGGCATACAGTAGAGGCTGAAACACACACACACACTCTCTCTCTCTCTGACACATAGGCATACAGTAGAGTCTGAAACACACACACTGTCTCTCTCTCTGACACATAGGCATACAGTAGAGTCTGAAACACACACACACTCTCTCTCTCTGACACATATGCATACAGTAGAGTCTGAAACACACACACACTCTCTCTCTCTGACACATAGGCATACAGTAGAGTCTGAAACACACACACACTCTCTCTCTCTGACACATAGGCATACAGTAGAGGCTGAATCACACACACACACTCTCTCTCTCTCTGACACATAGACATACAGTAGAGGCTGAAACACACACACACTCTCTCTCTCTCTGACACATAGGCATACAGTAGAGGCTGAAACACACACACTCTCTCTCTCTCTGACACATAGGCATACAGTAGAGGCTGAAACACACACACTCTCTCTCTCTGACACATAGACATACAGTAGAGGCTGAAACACACACACTCTCCCTCTCTCTCTGACACATAGACATACAGTAGAGTCTAAAACACACACTCTCTCTCTCTCTCTCTGACACATAGACATACAGTAGAGTCTGAAACACACTCTCTCTCTCTCTGACACATAGGCATACAGTAGAGGCTGAAACACACACACACTCTCTCTCTCTCTGACACATAGGCATATAGTAGAGGCTGAAACACACACACTCTCTCTCTCTCTCTGACACATATACATACAGTAGAGGCTGAAACACACACACTCTCTCTCTCTCTGACACATAGACATACAGTAGAGGCTGAAACACACACACTCTCTCTCTCTGACACATAGACATACAGTAGAGGCTGAATCACACACACTCTCTCTCTCTGACACATAGACATACAGTAGAGGCTGAATCACATACACTCTCTCTCTCTGACACATAGACATACAGTAGAGGCTGAAACACACACACTCTCTCTCTCTCTGACACATAGACATACAGTAGAGGCTGAAACACACACACACACTCTCTCTCTCTCTGACACATAGACATACAGTAGAGGCTGAAACACACACACTCTCTCTCTCTCTCTGACACATAGACATACAGTAGAGTCTGAAACACACACTCTCTCTCTCTCTCTGACACATAGACATACAGTAGAGTCTGAAACACACTCTCTCTCTCTCTGACACATAGGCATACAGTAGAGGCTGAAACACACACACACTCTCTCTCTCTCTGACACATAGGCATACAGTAGAGGCTGAAACACACACACTCTCTCTCTCTCTCTGACACATATACATACAGTAGAGGCTGAAACACACACACTCTCTCTCTCTCTGACACATAGACATACAGTAGAGGCTGAAACACACACACTCTCTCTCTCTCTGACACATAGACATACAGTAGAGGCTGAATCACACAAACTCTCTCTCTCTGACACATAGACATACAGTAGAGGCTGAAACACACACTCTCTCTCTCTGACACATAGACATACAGTAGAGTCTGAAACACACACACACTCTCTCTCTCTGACACATAGGCATACAGTAGAGTCTGAAACACACACACACTCTCTCTCTCTGACACATAGGCATACAGTAGAGTCTGAAACACACACACACTCTCTCTCTCTGACACATAGGCATACAGTAGAGGCTGAATCACACACACACACTCTCTCTCTCTCTGACACATAGACATACAGTAGAGGCTGAAACACACACACACTCTCTCTCTCTCTGACACATAGGCATACAGTAGAGGCTGAAACACACACACTCTCTCTCTCTGACACATAGGCATACAGTAGAGGCTGAAACACACACACTCTCTCTCTGACACATAGACATACAGTAGAGGCTGAAACACACACACTCTCTCTCTCTCTCTGACACATAGACATACAGTAGAGTCTAAAACACACACTCTCTCTCTCTCTCTCTGACACATAGACATACAGTAGAGTCTGAAACACACTCTCTCTCTCTCTCTGACACATAGGCATACAGTAGAGGCTGAAACACACACACACTCTCTCTCTCTCTCTGACACATAGGCATACAGTAGAGGCTGAAACACACACACTCTCTCTCTCTCTCTGACACATATACATACAGTAGAGGCTGAAACACACACACTCTCTCTCTCTCTGACACATAGACATACAGTAGAGGCTGAAACACACACACTCTCTCTCTCTGACACATAGACATACAGTAGAGGCTGAATCACACACACTCTCTCTCTCTGACACATAGACATACAGTAGAGGCTGAATCACACACACTCTCTCTCTCTGACACATAGACATACAGTAGAGGCTGAAACACACACACTCTCTCTCTCTCTGACACATAGACATACAGTAGAGGCTGAAACACACACACACACTCTCTCTCTCTCTGACACATAGACATACAGTAGAGGCTGAAACACACACACTCTCTCTCTCTCTCTGACACATAGACATACAGTAGAGTCTGAAACACACACTCTCTCTCTCTCTCTGACACATAGACATACAGTAGAGTCTGAAACACACTCTCTCTCTCTCTGACACATAGGCATACAGTAGAGGCTGAAACACACACACACTCTCTCTCTCTCTGACACATAGGCATACAGTAGAGGCTGAAACACACACACTCTCTCTCTCTCTGACACATATACATACAGTAGAGGCTGAAACACACACACTCTCTCTCTCTCTGACACATAGACATACAGTAGAGGCTGAAATACACACACTCTCTCTCTCTCTGACACATAGACATACAGTAGAGGCTGAATCACACAAACTCTCTCTCTCTGACACATAGACATACAGTAGAGGCTGAAACACACACACTCTCTCTCTCTGACACATAGACATACAGTAGAGGCTGAATCACACACACTCTCTCTCTCTGACACATAGACATACAGTAGAGGCTGAATCACACACACTCTCTCGCTCTGACACATAGACATACAGTAGAGGCTGAAACACACACTCTCTCTCTCTGACACATAGACATACAGTAGAGTCTGAAACACTCTCTCTCTCTCTGACACATAGACATACAGTAGAGTCTGAAACACTCTCTCTCTCTCTGACACATAGACATACAGTAGAGTCTGAAACACTCTCTCTCTCTCTGACACATAGACATACAGTAGAGGCTGAAACACACTCTCTCTCTCTCTGACACATAGACATACAGTAGAGTCTGAAACACACTCTCTCTCTCTCTGACACATAGACATACAGTAGAGTCTGAAACACTCTCTCTCTCTCTCTGACACATAGACATACAGTAGAGTCTGAGACACTCTCTCTCTCTCTCTGACACATAGACATACAGTAGAGGCTGAAACACACACACACACTCTCTCTCTCTGACACATAGGCATACAGTAGAGGCTGAAACACACACACACACTCTCTCTCTCTCTGACACATAGGCATACAGTAGAGGCTGAAACACACACACACACTCTCTCTCTCTGACACATAGGCATACAGTAGAGTCTGAAACACACACACTGTCTCTCTCTCTGACACATAGGCATACAGTAGAGTCTGAAACACACACACACTCTCTCTCTCTGACACATATGCATACAGTAGAGTCTGAAACACACACACACTCTCTTTCTCTGACACATAGGCATACAGTAGAGTCTGAAACACACACACACTCTCTCTCTCTGACACATAGGCATACAGTAGAGGCTGAATCACACACACACACTCTCTCTCTCTCTGACACATAGACATACAGTAGAGGCTGAAACACACACACACTCTCTCTCTCTGACACATAGGCATACAGTAGAGGCTGAAACACACACACTCTCTCTCTCTCTGACACATAGGCATACAGTAGAGGCTGAAACACACACACTCTCCCTCTCTCTCTGACACATAGACATACAGTAGAGTCTAAAACACACACTCTCTCTCTCTCTCTCTGACACATAGACATACAGTAGAGTCTGAAACACACTCTCTCTCTCTCTGACACATAGGCATACAGTAGAGGCTGAAACACACACACACTCTCTCTCTCTCTGACACATAGGCATATAGTAGAGGCTGAAACACACACACTCTCTCTCTCTCTCTGACACATATACATACAGTAGAGGCTGAAACACACACACTCTCTCTCTCTGACACATAGACATACAGTAGAGGCTGAAACACACACACTCTCTCTCTCTGACACATAGACATACAGTAGAGGCTGAATCACACACACTCTCTCTCTCTGACACATAGACATACAGTAGAGGCTGAATCACATACACTCTCTCTCTCTGACACATAGACATACAGTAGAGGCTGAAACACACACACTCTCTCTCTCTCTGACACATAGACATACAGTAGAGGCTGAAACACACACACACACTCTCTCTCTCTCTGACACATAGACATACAGTAGAGGCTGAAACACACACACTCTCTCTCTCTCTCTGACACATAGACATACAGTAGAGTCTGAAACACACACTCTCTCTCTCTCTCTGACACATAGACATACAGTAGAGTCTGAAACACACTCTCTCTCTCTCTGACACATAGGCATACAGTAGAGGCTGAAACACACACACACTCTCTCTCTCTCTGACACATAGGCATACAGTAGAGGCTGAAACACACACACTCTCTCTCTCTCTCTGACACATATACATACAGTAGAGGCTGAAACACACACACTCTCTCTCTCTCTGACACATAGACATACAGTAGAGGCTGAAACACACACACTCTCTCTCTCTCTGACACATAGACATACAGTAGAGGCTGAATCACACAAACTCTCTCTCTCTGACACATAGACATACAGTAGAGGCTGAAACACACACTCTCTCTCTCTGACACATAGACATACAGTAGAGTCTGAAACACACACACACTCTCTCTCTCTGACACATAGGCATACAGTAGAGTCTGAAACACACACACACTCTCTCTCTGACACATAGGCATACAGTAGAGTCTGAAACACACACACACTCTCTCTCTGACACATAGGCATACAGTAGAGGCTGAATCACACACACACACTCTCTCTCTCTCTGACACATAGACATACAGTAGAGGCTGAAACACACACACACTCTCTCTCTCTCTGACACATAGGCATACAGTAGAGGCTGAAACACACACACTCTCTCTCTCTCTGACACATAGGCATACAGTAGAGGCTGAAACACACACACTCTCTCTCTCTGACACATAGACATACAGTAGAGGCTGAAACACACACACTCTCTCTCTCTCTCTGACACATAGACATACAGTAGAGTCTAAAACACACACTCTCTCTCTCTCTCTCTGACACATAGACATACAGTAGAGTCTGAAACACACTCTCTCTCTCTCTCTGACACATAGGCATACAGTAGAGGCTGAAACACACACACACTCTCTCTCTCTCTCTGACACATAGGCATACAGTAGAGGCTGAAACACACACACTCTCTCTCTCTCTCTGACACATATACATACAGTAGAGGCTGAAACACACACACTCTCTCTCTCTGACACATAGACATACAGTAGAGGCTGAAACACACACTCTCTCTCTCTGACACATAGACATACAGTAGAGGCTGAATCACACACACTCTCTCTCTCTGACACATAGACATACAGTAGAGGCTGAATCACACACACTCTCTCTCTCTGACACATAGACATACAGTAGAGGCTGAAACACACACACTCTCTCTCTCTCTGACACATAGACATACAGTAGAGGCTGAAACACACACACACACTCTCTCTCTCTCTGACACATAGACATACAGTAGAGGCTGAAACACACACACTCTCTCTCTCTCTCTGACACATAGACATACAGTAGAGTCTGAAACACACACTCTCTCTCTCTCTGACACATAGACATACAGTAGAGTCTGAAACACACTCTCTCTCTCTCTGACACATAGGCATACAGTAGAGGCTGAAACACACACACACTCTCTCTCTCTCTGACACATAGGCATACAGTAGAGGCTGAAACACACACACTCTCTCTCTCTCTCTGACACATATACATACAGTAGAGGCTGAAACACACACACTCTCTCTCTCTCTGACACATAGACATACAGTAGAGGCTGAAATACACACACTCTCTCTCTCTCTGACACATAGACATACAGTAGAGGCTGAATCACACAAACTCTCTCTCTCTGACACATAGACATACAGTAGAGGCTGAAACACACACACTCTCTCTCTCTGACACATAGACATACAGTAGAGGCTGAATCACACACACTCTCTCTCTCTGACACATAGACATACAGTAGAGGCTGAATCACACACACTCTCTCGCTCTGACACATAGACATACAGTAGAGGCTGAAACACACACTCTCTCTCTCTGACACATAGACATACAGTAGAGTCTGAAACACTCTCTCTCTCTCTGACACATAGACATACAGTAGAGTCTGAAACACTCTCTCTCTCTCTGACACATAGACATACAGTAGAGTCTGAAACACTCTCTCTCTCTCTGACACATAGACATACAGTAGAGGCTGAAACACACTCTCTCTCTCTCTGACACATAGACATACAGTAGAGTCTGAAACACACTCTCTCTCTCTCTGACACATAGACATACAGTAGAGTCTGAAACACTCTCTCTCTCTCTCTGACACATAGACATACAGTAGAGTCTGAGACACTCTCTCTCTCTCTCTGACACATAGACATACAGTAGAGGCTGAAACACACACACACACTCTCTCTCTCTGACACATAGGCATACAGTAGAGGCTGAAACACACACACACACTCTCTCTCTCTCTGACACATAGGCATACAGTAGAGGCTGAAACACACACACACACTCTCTCTCTCTCTGACACATAGGCATACAGTAGAGTCTGAAACACACACACTGTCTCTCTCTCTGACACATAGGCATACAGTAGAGTCTGAAACACACACACACTCTCTCTCTCTGACACATATGCATACAGTAGAGTCTGAAACACACACACACTCTCTTTCTCTGACACATAGGCATACAGTAGAGTCTGAAACACACACACACTCTCTCTCTCTGACACATAGGCATACAGTAGAGGCTGAATCACACACACACACTCTCTCTCTCTCTGACACATAGACATACAGTAGAGGCTGAAACACACACACACTCTCTCTCTCTCTGACACATAGGCATACAGTAGAGGCTGAAACACACACACTCTCTCTCTCTCTGACACATAGGCATACAGTAGAGGCTGAAACACACACACTCTCTCTCTCTGACACATAGACATACAGTAGAGGCTGAAACACACACACTCTCCCTCTCTCTCTGACACATAGACATACAGTAGAGTCTAAAACACACACTCTCTCTCTCTCTCTCTGACACATAGACATACAGTAGAGTCTGAAACACACTCTCTCTCTCTCTGACACATAGGCATACAGTAGAGCCTGAAACACACACACACTCTCTCTCTCTCTGACACATAGGCATACAGTAGAGGCTGAAACACACACACTCTCTCTCTCTCTCTGACACATATACATACAGTAGAGGCTGAAACACACACACTCTCTCTCTCTCTGACACATAGACATACAGTAGAGGCTGAAACACACACACTCTCTCTCTCTGACACATAGACATACAGTAGAGGCTGAATCACACACACTCTCTCTCTCTGACACATAGACATACAGTAGAGGCTGAATCACACACACTCTCTCTCTCTGACACATAGACATACAGTAGAGGCTGAAACACACACACTCTCTCTCTCTCTGACACATAGACATACAGTAGAGGCTGAAACACACACACACACTCTCTCTCTCTCTGACACATAGACATACAGTAGAGGCTGAAACACACACACTCTCTCTCTCTCTCTGACACATAGACATACAGTAGAGTCTGAAACACACACTCTCTCTCTCTCTCTGACACATAGACATACAGTAGAGTCTGAAACACACTCTCTCTCTCTCTGACACATAGGCATACAGTAGAGGCTGAAACACACACACACTCTCTCTCTCTCTGACACATAGGCATACAGTAGAGGCTGAAACACACACACTCTCTCTCTCTCTCTGACACATATACATACAGTAGAGGCTGAAACACACACACTCTCTCTCTCTCTGACACATAGACATACAGTAGAGGCTGAAACACACACACTCTCTCTCTCTCTGACACATAGACATACAGTAGAGGCTGAATCACACAAACTCTCTCTCTCTGACACATAGACATACAGTAGAGGCTGAAACACACACTCTCTCTCTCTGACACATAGACATACAGTAGAGGCTGAAACACACACTCTCTCTCTCTGACACATAGACATACAGTAGAGGCTGAATCACACACTCTCTCTCTCTGACACATAGACATACAGTAGAGGCTGAAACACACACACACTCTCTCTCTCTGACACATAGACATACAGTAGAGGCTGAAACACACACACTCTCTCTCTCTGACACATAGACATACAGTAGAGGCTGAATCACACACTCTCTCTCTCTGACACATAGACATACAGTAGAGGCTGAAACACACACACACACTCTCTCTCTCTGACACATAGACATACAGTAGAGGCTGAAACACACTCTCTCTCTGACACATAGACATACAGTAGAGGCTGAAACACACTCTCTCTCTCTGACACATAGACATACAGTAGAGGCTGAAACACACACTCTCTCTCTCTGACACATAGACATACAGTAGAGGCTGAAACACACACTCTCTCTCTCTGACACATAGACATACAGTAGAGGCTGAAACACACACTCTCTCTCTCTGACACATAGACATACAGTAGAGGCTGAAACACACACTCTCTCTCTCTGACACATAGACATACAGTAGAGGCTGAAACACACACTCTCTCTCTCTGACACATAGACATACAGTAGAGGCTGAAACACACTCTCTCTCTCTCTCTGACACATAGACATACAGTAGAGGCTGAAACACACTCTCTCTCTCTCTCTCTGACACATAGACATACAGTAGAGGCTGAAACACACTCTCTCTCTCTCTGACACATAGACATACAGTAGAGTCTGAGACACTCTCTCTCTCTCTGACACATAGACATACAGTAGAGTCTGAAACACTCTCTCTCTCTCTGACACATAGACATACAGTAGAGTCTGAAACACTCTCTCTCTCTCTGACACATAGACATACAGTAGAGTCTGAAACACTCTCTCTCTCTCTCTGACACATAGACATACAGTAGAGGCTGAATCACACACACTCTCTCTCTCTGACACATAGACATACAGTAGAGGCTGAATCACACACACTCTCTCGCTCTGACACATAGACATACAGTAGAGGCTGAAACACACACTCTCTCTCTCTGACACATAGACATACAGTAGAGT
Organism: Oncorhynchus gorbuscha; assembly: GCF_021184085.1. Taxonomy (NCBI): domain Eukaryota; kingdom Metazoa; phylum Chordata; class Actinopteri; order Salmoniformes; family Salmonidae; genus Oncorhynchus; species Oncorhynchus gorbuscha. The sequence goes on along the minus strand of NC_060186.1, from coordinate 64,941,991 downwards.
CTGAAACACTCTCTCTCTCTCTGACACATAGACATACAGTAGAGTCTGAAACACTCTCTCTCTCTCTGACACATAGACATACAGTAGAGTCTGAAACACTCTCTCTCTCTCTGACACATAGACATACAGTAGAGGCTGAAACACACTCTCTCTCTCTCTGACACATAGACATACAGTAGAGTCTGAAACACACTCTCTCTCTCTCTGACACATAGACATACAGTAGAGTCTGAAACACTCTCTCTCTCTCTCTGACACATAGACATACAGTAGAGTCTGAGACACTCTCTCTCTCTCTGACACATAGACATACAGTAGAGGCTGAAACACACACACACACTCTCTCTCTGACACATAGGCATACAGTAGAGGCTGAAACACACACACACACTCTCTCTCTCTCTGACACATAGGCATACAGTAGAGGCTGAAACACACACACACACTCTCTCTCTCTCTGACACATAGGCATACAGTAGAGTCTGAAACACACACACTGTCTCTCTCTCTGACACATAGGCATACAGTAGAGTCTGAAACACACACACACTCTCTCTCTCTGACACATAGGCATACAGTAGAGTCTGAAACACACACACACTCTCTCTCTCTGACACATAGGCATACAGTAGAGTCTGAAACACACACACACTCTCTCTCTCTGACACATAGGCATACAGTAGAGACTGAATCACACACACACACTCTCTCTCTCTCTGACACATAGACATACAGTAGAGGCTGAAACACACACACACTCTCTCTCTCTCTGACACATAGGCATACAGTAGAGGCTGAAACACACACACACTCTCTCTCTGACACATAGACATACAGTAGAGGCTGAAACACACACACTCTCTCTCTCTCTGACACATAGACATACAGTAGAGTCTAAAACACACACTCTCTCTCTCTCTCTGACACATAGACATACAGTAGAGTCTGAAACACACTCTCTCTCTCTCTGACACATAGGCATACAGTAGAGGCTGAAACACACACACACCCTCTCTCTCTCTGACACATAGGCATACAGTAGAGGCTGAAACACACACACTCTCTCTCTCTCTCTGACACATATACATACAGTAGAGGCTGAAACACACACACACTCTCTCTCTCTCTGACACATAGACATACAGTAGAGGCTGAAACACACACACTCTCTCTCTCTGACACATAGACATACAGTAGAGGCTGAATCACACACACTCTCTCTCTCTGACACATAGACATACAGTAGAGGCTGAATCACACACACTCTCTCTCTCTGACACATAGACATACAGTAGAGGCTGAAACACACACACTCTCTCTCTCTCTGACACATAGACATACAGTAGAGGCTGAAACACACACACACACTCTCTCTCTCTCTGACACATAGACATACAGTAGAGTCTGAAACACACACTCTCTCTCTCTCTCTGACACATAGACATACAGTAGAGTCTGAAACACACTCTCTCTCTCTGACACATAGGCATACAGTAGAGGCTGAAACACACACACACTCTCTCTCTCTCTGACACATAGGCATACAGTAGAGGCTGAAACACACACACTCTCTCTCTCTCTCTGACACATATACATACAGTAGAGGCTGAAACACACACACTCTCTCTCTCTCTGACACATAGACATACAGTAGAGGCTGAAACACACACACTCTCTCTCTCTCTGACACATAGACATACAGTAGAGGCTGAATCACACACACTCTCTCTCTCTGACACATAGACATACAGTAGAGGCTGAAACACACACTCTCTCTCTCTGACACATAGACATACAGTAGAGGCTGAAACACACACTCTCTCTCTCTGACACATAGACATACAGTAGAGGCTGAATCACACACTCTCTCTCTCTGACACATAGACATACAGTAGAGGCTGAAACACACACACACTCTCTCTCTGACACATAGACATACAGTAGAGGCTGAAACACACACACTCTCTCTCTCTGACACATAGACATACAGTAGAGGCTGAATCACACACTCTCTCTCTCTGACACATAGACATACAGTAGAGGCTGAAACACACACACACACTCTCTCTCTCTGACACATAGACATACAGTAGAGGCTGAAACACACTCTCTCTCTCTGACACATAGACATACAGTAGAGGCTGAAACACACTCTCTCTCTCTGACACATAGACATACAGTAGAGGCTGAAACACACACTCTCTCTCTGACACATAGACATACAGTAGAGGCTGAAACACACACTCTCTCTCTCTGACACATAGACATACAGTAGAGGCTGAAACACACACTCTCTCTCTCTGACACATAGACATACAGTAGAGGCTGAAACACACACTCTCTCTCTCTGACACATAGACATACAGTAGAGGCTGAAACACACTCTCTCTCTCTCTCTGACACATAGACATACAGTAGAGGCTGAAACACACTCTCTCTCTCTCTCTCTGACACATAGACATACAGTAGAGGCTGAAACACACTCTCTCTCTCTCTGACACATAGACATACAGTAGAGTCTGAGACACTCTCTCTCTCTCTCTGACACATAGACATACAGTAGAGTCTGAAACACTCTCTCTCTCTCTGACACATAGACATACAGTAGAGTCTGAAACACTCTCTCTCTCTCTGACACATAGACATACAGTAGAGTCTGAAACACTCTCTCTCTCTCTCTGACACATAGACATACAGTAGAGGCTGAATCACACACACTCTCTCTCTCTGACACATAGACATACAGTAGAGGCTGAATCACACACACTCTCTCGCTCTGACACATAGACATACAGTAGAGGCTGAAACACACACTCTCTCTCTCTGACACATAGACATACAGTAGAGTCTGAAACACTCTCTCTCTCTCTGACACATAGACATACAGTAGAGTCTGAAACACTCTCTCTCTCTCTGACACATAGACATACAGTAGAGTCTGAAACACTCTCTCTCTCTCTGACACATAGACATACAGTAGAGGCTGAAACACACTCTCTCTCTCTGACACATAGACATACAGTAGAGTCTGAAACACACTCTCTCTCTCTCTGACACATAGACATACAGTAGAGTCTGAAACACTCTCTCTCTCTCTCTGACACATAGACATACAGTAGAGTCTGAGACACTCTCTCTCTCTCTGACACATAGACATACAGTAGAGTCTGAAACACTCTCTCTCTCTCTGACACATAGACATACAGTAGAGTCTGAATCACACACTCTCTCTCTCTGACACATAGACATACAGTAGAGTCTGAATCACACACTCTCTCTCTCTGACACATAGACATACAGTAGAGTCTGAATCACACACACTCTCTCTCTGACACATAGACATACAGTAGAGTCTGAATCACACACTCTCTCTCTCTGACACATAGACATACAGTAGAGTCTGAATCACACACACTCTCTCTCTGACACATAGACATACAGTAGAGGCTGAAACACACACACACACTCTCTCTCTCTGACACATAGACATACAGTAGAGGCTGAAACACACACACTCTCTCTCTCTGACACATAGACATACAGTAGAGTCTGAAACACACATGCTGATCTTTTTAATTACCACTCACTGCAGGGAGCTGGCAGAGGGTATGTAGGAAAAGGTGTGTGTTCTTGGTTTTACAATCCTTCTGGGGACCAGTAGTAAGGATAGTAAAACAAGTACAAATTCAGACAAGTGGGGACATTTTGCTGGTCCCCACAAGGAAAAAGGCTATTTCAAATCAAGTCCGGGTAGCTATTTGGTTCACTATTTAGCAGTCGTATGGTTTCGGGGTAGAAGCTGTACATTAATACAGTTGAAGTTTACATACACTCAGGTTGGAGTCATTAAAACTTGTTTTTCAACCACTCCACAAATTTCTTGATAACAAACTATAATTTTGGCAAGTTGTCTTGTCTGTTGTCAATGAACAGCATTCTCAGCTAGGTGTTCCTCTTGTCCAAGTGGGAGAGGGCAGTGTGGAGTGCAATATAGATTGTGTCATTTGTGGCTTAGGTTTAGGGTTAGGGGCTAAGGTTAGGTGGGCAGTTAAGTTTCGGGTTAGGGTTGAATGAAGGGATAGGGTTAGGGGCTAAGGTTAGGTGGGCAGTTAAGTTTCGGGTTAGGGTTGAATGAAGGGATAGGGTTAGGGGCTAAGGTTAGGTGGGCAGTTAAGTTTCGGGTTAGGGTTGAATGAAGGGATAGGGTTAGTCAGTTAATACCTATAACCCAGACATAAACTGCCCAGAGCACTGACCTATAACCCAGACATAAACTGCCCAGAGCACTGACCTATAACCCAGACATAAACTGCCCAGAGCACTGACCTATAACCCAGACATAAACTGTCCAGAGCACTGACCTATAACCCAGACGTAAACTGTCCAGAGCACTGACCTATAACCCAGACATAAACTGCCCAGAGCACTGACCTATAACCCAGACGTAAACTGTCCAGAGCACTGACCTATAACCCAGACATAAACTGCCCAGAGCACTGACCTATAACCCAGACATAAACTGTCCAGAGCACTGACCTATAACCCAGACATAAACTGTCCAGAGCACTGACCTATAACCCAGACATAAACTGCCCAGAGCACTGACCTATAACCCAGACGTGAAATTCAGGCATAGCTGATAGCAATTACATGAGCTACAGACAGTGTTGACAAACCTTCCCTGTCTGGCCACAACAGGAAATGAAGTGTTTAGGCCTACCCACAATGCATTTCACCATGGAAGCATTCCATAGATAAATGATCAATTAACATAAAGGGCACGAATGACAATATAAACATATTAATTCGATAAATATAGGCCAACACACATTTACCACATTTAAGATATTCTTTGATCAATCAATGTGCTAAACCATGCCTTATGTTACACATTTCAATGTTCAATTTATCAATGATCTTCCCCCTGGGACCAACAACACAGTTAAAAACATTGCGCTCTCAAACGTACCCCTGTTTGCAGTCACAATCTCCTACCAGGCAACGTGATGAACACCTCTACAATTACAAGGACAAACAAAGCACCCCTTTACATTTAAATTACCTGAAGAGATGATTCTTAAACAAGATTACTTTGTCGCAAAGAAATGTTTGCCACCAAAATCAAATTCATTCTGTGCTACCACAGAAACTCTCATACATTCATTTTTCGTTTCACGTGTTCAACCATCAAACTAAATCAAATCAAATCAAATCAAATCAAATCAAATCAAATTTTATTTGTCACATACACATGGTTAGCAGATGTTAATGCGAGTGTAGCGAAATGCTTGTGCTTCTAGTTCCGACAATGCAGTGATAACCAACAAGTAATCTAACTAACAATTCCAAAACTACTGTCTTATACACAGTGTAAGGGGATAAGGAACATGTACATAAGGATATATGAATGAGTGATGGTACAGAGCAGCATACAGTAGATGGTATCGAGTACAGTATATACATATGAGATGAGTGTGTAGACAAAGTAAACAAAGTGGCATAGTTAAAGTGGCTAGTGATACATGTGTTACATAAGGATGCAGTCGATGTTGTAGAGTACAGTATATACATATGCATATGAGATGAATAATGTAGGGTAAGTAACATTATATAAGGTAGCATTGTTTAAAGTGGCTAGTGATATATTTACATCATTTCCATCAATTCCCATTATTAAAATGGCTGGATTTGGGTCAGTGTCAATGACAGTGTGTTGGCAGCAGCCACTCAATGTTAGTGGTGGCTATTTAACAGTCTGATGGCCTTGAGATAGAAGCTGTTTTTCAGTCTCTCGGTCCCAGCTTTGATGCACCTGTACTGACCTCGCCTTCTGGATGATAGCGGGGTGAACAGGCAGTGGTTCGGGTGGTTGATGTCCTTGATGATCTTTATGGCCTTCCTGTAACAACGGGTGGTGTAGGTGTCCTGGAGGGCAGGTAGTTTGCCCCCGGTGATGCGTTGTGCAGTCCTCACTACCCTCTGGAGAGCCTTACGGTTGAGGGCGGAGCAGTTGCCGTACCAGGCGGTGATACAGCCCGCCAGGATGCTCTCGATTGTGCATCTGTAGAAGTTTGTGAGTGCTTTTGGTGACAAGCCGAATTTTTTCAGCCTCCTGAGGTTGAATAGGCGCTGCTGCGCCTTCTTCACGACGCTGTCAGTGTGAGTGGACCAATTCAGTTTGTCTGTGATGTGTATGCCGAGGAACTTAAAACTAGCTACCCTCTCCACTACTGTTCCATCGATGTGGATAGGGGGGTGTTCCCTCTGCTGTTTCCTGAAGTCCACAATCATCTCCTTAGTTTTGTTGACGTTGAGTGTGAGGTTATTTTCCTGACACCACACTCCAAGGGCCCTCACCTCCTCCCTGTAGGCCGTCTCGTCGTTGTTGGTAATCAAGCCTACCACTGTTGTGTCGTCCGCAAACTTGATGATTGAGTTGGAGGCGTGCGTGGCCACGCCTTCAACTCAATCAAACATCAAAATGTCTTCTAAAAAAACTGCCTGAATTCGAAAGATACAAATTCCACAGCTTGGAAGTGTACTGTATCTCTCAGACATGCCTCTGTCTCATTTCTAGGAGTTAGGATTTTCCAACAATTAACTATAGTTTACTTCAAAGCACGCAGCTGTGGAACTACAAAGCACTCACCTGTGCCAGTTCAAAGTGCACAGTGAATGGATTCCACCTGGAACCAAGCCTCACAGTAAACCTCAAAGGACCAAGAAGATCCATATAATTCAGCCGCAGGGTTTGAATTACAGGGTGGCTCAGGCTAGGGGTAAAGGCTTGAAAGGTAGCACCATGGTACCCTCATAAGCAAAGGATATTCCAGAAGCAGGGAATATAAGGCTCGGTCCAGCCCCATAGTTTCAGGGTCTCTGTGGTGCATCAAGTAGTGAGGGGGCTGCCATGGAACTGGAGTTACAATCACTTGAATTATACTTAGTAGTCACCTCTAGCACACACATATCACCATCCACCAGCACACACACACACACACACACACACTACTAACCGCACACTCCAACACACATCATCCCAAACCATTACGCTTCGGGCTAGATCGATGGCCCGCATGCTTTCAGTGTTAAATTACATTTCAGAATTCTCTCACAGGGAGGTTTAAGTGCATCAGTTATATATATTATATATATATATATATATATATATATATATATATATATATATATATATATATATATATAAATCAACTACAGCTAGCTAGAAGCGTTAGGCGTTTAATGGGACCTGCTGGAGACAGAGAAATTACCTAAACCTGTCTTTTTCATAGTATCTATACGGACACCAACACTACCTAAACCTGTCTTTTTCATAGTATGTATACGGACACCAACACTACCTAAACCTGTCTTTTTCATAGTATCTATACGGACACCAACACTACCTAAACCTGTCTTTTTCATAGTATCTATACGGACACCAACACTACCTAAACCTGTCTTTTTCATAGTATGTATACGGACACCAACACTACCTAAACCTGTCTTTTTCATAGTATGTATACGGACACCAACACTACCTAAACCTGTCTTTTTCATAGTATCTATACGGACACCAACACTACCTAAACCTGTCTTTTTCATAGTATCTATACGGACACCAACACTACCTAAACCTGTCTTTTTCATAGTATCTATACGGACACCAACACTACCTAAACCTGTCTTTTTCATAGTATGTATACGGACACCAACACTGCCTAAACCTGTCTTTTTAATATTATATATACGGACACCAACACTACCTAAACCTGTCTTTTTCATAGTATGTATACGGACACCAACACTGCCTAAACCTGTCTTTTTCATAGTATGTATACGGACACCAACACTACCTAAACCTGTCTTTTTCATAGTATGTATACGGACACCAACACTGCCTAAACCTGTCTTTTTCATAGTATGTATACGGACACCAACACTACCTAAACCTGTCTTTTTCAAAGTATGTATACGGACACCAACACTACCTAAACCTGTCTTTTTCATAGTATCTATACGGACACCAACACTACCTAAACCTGTCTTTTTCATAGTATCTATACGGACACCAACACTACCTAAACCTGTCTTTTTCATAGTATCTATACGGACACCAACACTACCTAAACCTGTCTTTTTCATAGTATGTATACGGACACCAACACTACCTAAACCTGTCTTTTTCATAGTATGTATACGGACACCAACACTACCTAAACCTGTCTTTTTCATAGTATGTATACGGACACCAACACTACCTAAACCTGTCTTTTTCATAGTATGTATACGGACACCAACACTACCTAAACCTGTCTTTTTCATAGTATGTATACGGACACCAACACTACCTAAACCTGTCTTTTTCATAGTATGTATACGGACACCAACACTGCCTAAACCTGTCTTTTTCATAGTATGTATACGGACACCAACACTACCTAAACCTGTCTTTTTCAAAGTATGTATACGGACACCAACACTACCTAAACCTGTCTTTTTCATAGTATCTATACGGACACCAACACTACCTAAACCTGTCTTTTTCATAGTATCTATACGGACACCAACACTACCTAAACCTGTCTTTTTCATAGTATCTATACGGACACCAACACTACCTAAACCTGTCTTTTTCATAGTATCTATACGGACACCAACACTACCTAAACCTGTCTTTTTCATAGTATCTATACGGACACCAACACTACCTAAACCTGTCTTTTTCATAGTATGTATACGGACACCAACACTACCTAAAGCTGTCTTTTTCATAGTATGTATACGGACACCAACACTACCTAAACCTGTCTTTTTCATAGTATGTATACGGACACCAACACTACCTAAACCTGTCTTTTTCATAGTATGTATACGGACACCAACACTACCTAAACCTGTCTTTTTCATAGTATGTATACGGACACCAACACTACCTAAACCTGTCTTTTTCATAGTATGTATACGGACACCAACACTACCTAAACCTGTCTTTTTCATAGTATGTATACGGACACCAACACTACCTAAACCTGTCTTTTTCATAGTATGTATACGGACACCAACACTACCTAAACCTGTCTTTTTCATAGTATGTATACGGACACCAACACTACCTAAACCTGTCTTTTTCATAGTATGTATACGACACCAACACTACCTAAACCTGTCTTTTTCATAGTATCTATACGACACCAACACTACCTAAACCTGTCTTTTTCATAGTATCTATACGGACACCAACACTACCTAAACCTGTCTTTTTCATAGTATCTATACGGACACCAACACTACCTAAACCTGTCTTTTTCATAGTATCTATACGGACACCAACACTACCTAAACCTGTCTTTTTCATAGTATCTATACGGACACCAACACTACCTAAACCTGTCTTTTTCATAGTATCTATACGGACACCAACACTACCTAAACCTGTCTTTTTCATAGTATCTATACGGACACCAACACTACCTAAACCTGTCTTTTTCATAGTATGTATACGGACACCAACACTACCTAAACCTGTCTTTTTTTTCATAGTATCTATACGGACACCAACACTACCTAAACCTGTCTTTTTCATAGTATGTATACGGACACCAACACTACCTAAACCTGTCTTTTTCATAGTATCTATACGGACACCAACACTACCTAAACCTGTCTTTTTCATAGTATCTATACCTAAACCTGTCTTTTTCATAGTATCTATACGGACACCAACACTACCTAAACCTGTCTTTTTCATAGTATCTATACGGACACCAACACTACCTAAACCTGTCTTTTTCATAGTATCTATACGGACACCAACACTACCTAAACCTGTCTTTTTCATAGTATGTATACGGACACCAACACTACCTAAACCTGTCTTTTTCATAGTATCTATACGGACACCAACACTACCTAAACCTGTCTTTTTCATAGTATGTATACGGACACCAACACTACCTAAACCTGTCTTTTTCATAGTATCTATACGGACACCAACACTACCTAAACCTGTCTTTTTCATAGTATGTATACGGACACCAACACTACCTAAACCTGTCTTTTTCATAGTATGTATACGGACACCAACACTACCTAAACCTGTCTTTTTCATAGTATCTATACGGACACCAACACTACCTAAACCTGTCTTTTTCATAGTATCTATAAACGGACACCAACACTACCTAAACCTGTCTTTTTCATAGTATCTATACGGACACCAACACTACCTAAACCTGTCTTTTTCATAGTATCTATACGGACACCAACACTACCTAAACCTGTCTTTTTCATAGTATCTATACGGACACCAACACTACCTAAACCTGTCTTTTTCATAGTATCTATACGGACACCAACACTACCTAAACCTGTCTTTTTCATAGTATCTATACGGACACCAACACTACCTAAACCTGTCTTTTTCATAGTATCTATACGGACACCAACACTACCTAAACCTGTCTTTTTCATAGTATCTATACGGACACCAACACTACCTAAACCTGTCTTTTTCATAGTATCTATACGGACACCAACACTACCTAAACCTGTCTTTTTCATAGTATCTATACGGACACCAACACTACCTAAACCTGTCTTTTTCATAGTATGTATACGGACACCAACACTACCTAAACCTGTCTTTTTCATAGTATGTATACGGACACCAACACTACCTAAACCTGTCTTTTTCATAGTATCTATACGGACACCAACACTACCTAAACCTGTCTTTTTCATAGTATCTATACGGACACCAACACTACCTAAACCTGTCTTTTTCATAGTATCTATACGGACACCAACACTACCTAAACCTGTCTTTTTCATAGTATCTATACGGACACCAACACTACCTAAACCTGTCTTTTTCATAGTATCTATACGGACACCAACACTACCTAAACCTGTCTTTTTCATAGTATGTATACGGACACCAACACTACCTAAACCTGTCTTTTTCATAGTATGTATACGGACACCAACACTACCTAAACCTGTCTTTTTCATAGTATGTATACGGACACCAACACTACCTAAACCTGTCTTTTTCATAGTATGTATACGGACACCAACACTACCTAAACCTGTCTTTTTCATAGTATGTATACGGACACCAACACTACCTAAACCTGTCTTTTTCATAGTATCTATACGGACACCAACACTACCTAAACCTGTCTTTTTCATAGTATCTATACGGACACCAACACTACCTAAACCTGTCTTTTTCATAGTATCTATACGGACACCAACACTACCTAAACCTGTCTTTTTCATAGTATGTATACGGACACCAACACTACCTAAACCTGTCTTTTTCATAGTATGTATACGGACACCAACACTACCTAAACCTGTCTTTTTCATAGTATGTATACGGACACCAACACTACCTAAACCTGTCTTTTTCATAGTATGTATACGGACACCAACACTACCTAAACCTGTCTTTTTCATAGTATGTATACGGACACCAACACTACCTAAACCTGTCTTTTTCATAGTATGTATACGGACACCAACACTACCTAAACCTGTCTTTTTCATAGTATGTATACGGACACCAACACTACCTAAACCTGTCTTTTTCAAAGTATGTATACGGACACCAACACTACCTAAACCTGTCTTTTTCATAGTATCTATACGGACACCAACACTACCTAAACCTGTCTTTTTCATAGTATCTATACGGACACCAACACTACCTAAACCTGTCTTTTTCATAGTATCTATACGGACACCAACACTACCTAAACCTGTCTTTTTCATAGTATCTATACGGACACCAACACTACCTAAACCTGTCTTTTTCATAGTATCTACCTAAACCTGTCTTTTTCATAGGACACCAACACTACCTAAACCTGTCTTTTTCATAGTATGTATACGGACACCAACACTACCTAAACCTGTCTTTTTCATAGTATGTATACGGACACCAACACTACCTAAACCTGTCTTTTTCATAGTATGTATACGGACACCAACACTACCTAAACCTGTCTTTTTCATAGTATGTATACGGACACCAACACTACCTAAACCTGTCTTTTTCATAGTATGTATATGGACACCAACACTACCTAAACCTGTCTTTTTCATAGTATGTATACGGACACCAACACTACCTAAACCTGTCTTTTTCATAGTATGTATACGGACACCAACACTACCTAAACCTGTCTTTTTCATAGTATGTATACGGACACCAACACTACCTAAACCTGTCTTTTTCATAGTATGTATACGGACACCAACACTACCTAAACCTGTCTTTTTCAAAGTATGTATACGGACACCAACACTACCTAAACCTGTCTTTTTCATAGTATCTATACGGACACCAACACTACCTAAACCTGTCTTTTTCATAGTATGTATACGGACACCAACACTACCTAAACCTGTCTTTTTCATAGTATCTATACGGACACCAACACTACCTAAACCTGTCTTTTTCATAGTATCTATACGGACACCAACACTACCTAAACCTGTCTTTTTCATAGTATCTATACGGACACCAACACTACCTAAACCTGTCTTTTTCATAGTATCTATACGGACACCAACACTACCTAAACCTGTCTTTTTCATAGTATGTATACGGACACCAACACTACCTAAACCTGTCTTTTTCATAGTATCTATACGGACACCAACACTACCTAAACCTGTCTTTTTCATAGTATCTATACGGACACCAACACTACCTAAAGCTGTCTTTTTCATAGTATCTATACGGACACCAACACTACCTAAACCTGTCTTTTTCATAGTATGTATACGGACACCAACACTACCTAAACCTGTCTTTTTCATAGTATCTATACGGACACCAACACTACCTAAACCTGTCTTTTTCATAGTATCTATACGGACACCAACACTACCTAAACCTGTCTTTTTCATAGTATCTATACGGACACCAACACTACCTAAACCTGTCTTTTTCATAGTATGTATACGGACACCAACACTACCTAAACCTGTCTTTTTCATAGTATGTATACGGACACCAACACTACCTAAACCTGTCTTTTTCATAGTATCTATACGGACACCAACACTACCTAAACCTGTCTTTTTCAAAGTATGTATACGGACACCAACACTACCTAAACCTGTCTTTTTCATAGTATCTACACCAACACTACCTAAACCTGTCTTTTTCACTATACGGACACCAACACTACCTAAACCTGTCTTTTTCATAGTATCTATACGGACACCAACACTACCTAAACCTGTCTTTTTCATAGTATCTATACGGACACCAACACTACCTAAACCTGTCTTTTTCATAGTATCTATACGGACACCAACACTACCTAAACCTGTCTTTTTCATAGTATCTATACAGACACCAACACTACCTAAACCTGTCTTTTTCATAGTATCTATACAGACACCAACACTACCTAAACCTGTCTTTTTCATAGTATCTATACGGACACCAACACTACCTAAACCTGTCTTTTTCATAGTATGTATACGGACACCAACACTACCTAAACCTGTCTTTTTCATAGTATCTATACGGACACCAACACTACCTAAACCTGTCTTTTTCATAGTATCTATACGGACACCAACACTACCTAAACCTGTCTTTTTCATAGTATGTATACGGACACCAACACTACCTAAACCTGTCTTTTTCATAGTATGTATACGGACACCAACACTACCTAAACCTGTCGTTTTCATAGTATGTATACGGACACCAACACTACCTAAACCTGTCTTTTTCATAGTATCTATACGGACACCAACACTACCTAAACCTGTCTTTTTCATAGTATCTATACGGACACCAACACTACCTAAACCTGTCTTTTTCATAGTATCTATACGGACACCAACACTACCTAAACCTGTCTTTTTCATTGTATGTATACGGACACCAACACTACCTAAACCTGTCGTTTTCATAGTATGTATACGGACACCAACACTACCTAAACCTGTCTTTTTCATAGTATCTATACGGACACCAACACTACCTAAACCTGTCTTTTTCATAGTATCTATACGGACACCAACACTACCTAAACCTGTCTTTTTCATAGTATCTATACGGACACCAACACTACCTAAACCTGTCTTTTTCATAGTATCTATACGGACACCAACACTACCTAAACCTGTCTTTTTCATAGTATGTATACGGACACCAACACTACCTAAACCTGTCGTTTTCATAGTATCTATACGGACGCTGTCTTTTTCAACGCTTTTTTACATGGCACATATTGCACTTACTTTCTTCTCCAACACTTTGTTTTTGAATTATTTAAACCAAATTGAACATGTTTCATTATTTATTTGAGGCTAAATTGACTTTATTGAGATTAAGTAAAAGTGTTCATTCAGTATTGTTGTAATCGTCATTATTACAAATAAATTAATTAATTAATTAATCGTCCAATTATATCGGTATCGGCTTCCTTTGGTCCTCCAATAATCGGTTTCGGCGTCGAAAAATCATAATTGGTCGACCTCTACTATCAATCAGCAACTAACAGGAGACAGTAATAACATCACAGAAAGAGAGAGACAGAGAGAGAGTGAGAGGGAGAGAGAGAGAGAGAGAGAGAGAGAGAGAGAGAGAGAGAGAGAGAGAGAGAGAGAGAGACAGAGAGACAGAGTGAGAGAGAGAGAGAGAGACAGAGAGAGAGAGAGACAGACAGAGAGAGAGACAGAGAGACAGAGTGAGAGAGAGAGACAGAGAGACAGAGTGAGAGAGAGAGACAGAGAGACAGAGAGACAGAGAGAGAGAGAGAGAGAGAGAGAGAGAGAGAGAGAGAGAGAGAGAGAGAGAGAGAGAGAGAGAGAGAGAGAGAGAGAGAGAGAGAGAGACAGAGAGACAGAGAGACAGAGTGAGAGAGAGAGAGAGAGACAGAGAGAGACAGAGAGAGACAGAGAGAGCGAGGGAGAGCGAGGGAGAGGAGGTGGGGCCTCTATATTCATAGCAATAAGAGAATACTATCTAATGCATTGTCTCTATCTTGTGACTTTGAAGAGCTAAAGAAATGCAAAGAAAATAAAGTTCACTTGAAACATGAATTGGAACACAAAAAAACCTACACATACACACCATGACAAGCCAACAGGCTGAAACCGTGAGTGCACACACATCAACACACAAAACTATGTCCACCACATATCCACACACACGTCCTGAGAGAGCCACCTTCTTCAACACGTTCACATCTCACCTTAATACACATAATATTATTACTATAACTGATAACCTGCTAATACTTAACTTAACATGTAATAACATGCCTCAATCTGGTCACAGAGAATTTCGTATTATTCTGTACGTAAATCCAATAAAGTTGATTTAGTATGATATGTTTGGGGCATCCGGAAAAAAGCTTGTCCGGAGAAGACAAGGTGAGCACTACCATCAGTCCTGTGTCATTCCAACAGTAAAGCATCCTGAGAACATTCATGTGTGGGGTTGCTTCTCAGCCAAGGGAGTGGGCTCACTCAAAATTTTGCCTAAGAACACAGCCATGAATAAAGAATGGTACCAACACATTCTCCGAGAGCAACTTCTCCCAACCATCCAGGAACAGTTTGGTGACGAACAATGCCTTTTCCAGCATGATGGAGCACCTTTCCATAAGGCAAAAGTGATAACTAAGTGGCTCGGGGAACAAAACATCAATATTTTGGGTCCATGGCCAGGAAACTCCCCAGACCTTTATCCCATTGAGAGCTTGTGGTCAAACCTAAAGAGGCGGGTGGACAAACAAAAACCCACAAATTCTGACAAATTCCAAGCATTGATCACGCAAGAATGGGCTGCCATCAGTCAGGATGTGGCCCAGAAGTTAATTGACAGCATGCCAGTGTCTCGGATTCATATACTGAATAATACGAAATTCTCTGAGACCAGGTTATCATGCCTTATTTTAATATAATGGCCCCACCCCCTCAACACGCCCTGTGGGAAGTTTAATTCAGATAATTAATGTATTTGTTCCATTTAAGCAAAACCCCATACACTTGGGGTTAGTCTGATAAAAAAGAAAACTCTATTAGTGATGTGAAATTCACCATGAATGTGACTGAATGCAGGTCAGTGTGTGTGAACCAACAGTGAGAAAAGCTTTTAGTCCAGTATACTGTAGGTTAACTCTGGAAACAGTGTCTACATTCCAAATGGCACCCTATTCCCTATGTAGTGCACTTTATAGGGAATAGGGTGGTATTGTGATGCAACCAGTGAGGTTGTAACACACACACAGTCTGTAACCTGGATTAATGTATGTTTGACCTGTAGAGATTACTTCATCTGGTTAAAATCAATGGCCATTAAGTCACTGTTAGAGAGACCAACAATCACTTACTGGCCTACACACATAGCATGGAGAGGGTCATGTGTTGAACATTTGTCACAATACACAAACACACACAGACACAATCAATCAAGAGCATACATGAAAGTGCATGCACACTGACACGCGCAAACAACCACGCGAACACACACTCAAACCCTAAAACACCCATACACATTACTACAGATGAAGAATGGTTGAACCACAGTCAACGTTGCCACCTACTGTACAGCTCTATAACAGTGTAGGCTACATGAGTTTACATCCCCAGCCAGACATACTGTATATGACGGTCACAGACATTATATAACCATTGAAGTCAGTCAGTTTGTTAGGGTCAGCTCATGGCACAGTAAGCCTACAGGGTTCGAGCATACAAAAACAGTTGAGGAAAAGTGTCTTAGGTAGGGTATATGCTATGCTCAATGCCAGGGTGGCAGGGAAGGGGAGAGGGTAAAGGAGAGACAGGGTGCATGTGAGAAAGGGGTGGAGATGGGGATGAGGGAGCAGTGTGATAATGGAGGGGGAAAGAGTAGGCTGGAGGCCTAGGTGAAAGAAGGGGAGACAGAAGGAGAGGTGAGGAGGGGACAGGGAATACTGCCCTGTGGGCATAGATAGAGGGCACTGTCTGACTGTGGGCATTCTTGGCACACTCCCACTCTGACCTTGGGAGATACAGCCTAGACACACACACGCATACACACAAACACACACACACAGAAAGAGAGAGACTGGCTGCCCAAACACTGCCAACAACAATTAGCCTCAACCTGGGGTACCTCTGCCTGCAGCAGACCTGTGCCAAAGGCTGGCAGTAACCACAGAGCGACAGTAAAACCTTGGTGGATTGGCCACGATTCAGTGCTGCACTACAGTAAGGCCAGTTCTGATTGGGTTGGTGATCTGATTCGCAGGCAGAACTGTCCCTATTGGTTAGGGTGGCTGTGTACGGTGTGAGATTTGATAGAACAACTGAGTTCTGGGTATGGCTCAGTGAGATAATACTAGAGGCTCAGTGAGATAATACTAGAGGCTCAGTGAGATAATACTGGAACTGGCTCAGTGAGATAATACTGGAACTGGCTCAGTGAGATAATACTAGAGGCTCGGTGAGATAATACTGGAACTGGCTCAGTGAGATAATACTGGAACTGGCTCAGTGAGATAATACTGGAACTGGCTCAGTGAGATAATACTGGAACTGGCTCAGTGAGATAATACTGGAACTGGCTCAGTGAGATAATACTGGAACTGGCTCAGTGAGATAATACTGGAACTGGCTCAGTGAGATAATACTGGAACTGGTTCAGTGAGATAATACTGGAACTGGCTCAGTGAGATAATACTGGAACTGGCTCAGTGAGATAATACTGGAACTGGTTCAGTGAGATAATACTGGAACTGGCTCAGTGAGATAATACTAGAGGCTCAGTGAGATAATACTGGAACTGGTTCAGTGAGATAATACTAGAGGCTCAGTGAGATAATACTAGAGGCTCAGTGAGATAATACTGGAACTGGCTCAGTGAGATAATACTGGAACTGGTTCAGTGAGATAATACTAGAGGCTCAGTGAGATAATACTGGAACTGGCTCAGTGAGATAATACTGGAACTGGTTCAGTGAGATAATACTGGAACTGGTTCAGTGAGATAATACTGGAACTGGCTCAGTGAGATAATACTGGAACTGGCTCAGTGAGATAATACTGGAACTGGTTCAGTGAGATAATACTAGAGGCTCAGTGAGATAATACTGGAACTGGCTCAGTGAGATAATACTGGAACTGGTTCAGTGAGATAATACTGGAACTGGTTCAGTGAGATAATACTGGAACTGGCTCAGTGAGATAATACTGGAACTGGCTCAGTGAGATAATACTGGAACTGGTTCAGTGAGATAATACTGGAACTGCCTCAGTGAGATAATACTGGAACTGGTTCAGTGAGATAATACTGGAACTGGTTCAGTGAGATAATACTAGAGGCTCAGTGAGATAATACTGGAACTGGCTCAGTGAGATAATACTGGAACTGGCTCAGTGAGATAATACTGGAACTGGCTCAGTGAGATAATACTGGAACTGGCTCAGTGAGATAATAATGGAACTGGCTCAGTGAGATAATACTGGAGGCTCAGTGAGATAATACTGGAACTGGCTCAGTGAGATAATACTGGAAATGGCTCAGTGGGATAAAACTGGAACTGGCTCAGTGAGATAATAATGCAACTGGCTCAGTGAGATAATACTAGAGGCTCAGTGAGATAATACTGGAACTGGCTCAGTGAGATAATACTGGAACTGACTCAGTGAGATAATACTGGAACTGGCTCAGTGAGATAATACTAGAGGCTCAGTGAGATAATACTGGAACTGGCTCAGTGAGATAATACTGGAACTGACTCAGTGAGATAATACTGGAACTGGCTCAGTGAGATAATAATAGAGGCTCAGTGAGATAATACTGGAACTGGCTCAGTAAGATAATACTACAGGCTCTGTGAGATAATACTGGAACTGGCTCAGTGAGATAATACTGGAACTGGCTCAGTGAGATAATACTGGAAATTGCTCAGTGGGATAATACTGGAACTGGCTCAGTGAGATAATACTGGAACTGCCTCAGTGAGATAATACTGGAACTGGCTCAGGAAGATAATACTGGAAATGGCTAAGTGAGATAATAATGTAAATGGCTCAGTGAGATAATACTGGAACTGGCTCAGTGAGATAATACAGGAACTGGCTCAGTGAGATAATACAGGAACTGGCTCAGTGAGATAATACAGGAACTGGCTCAGTGAGATAATACTGGAGGCTCAGTGAGATAATACTGGAACTGGCTCAGTGAGATAATACTGGAACTGGTTCAGTGAGATAATACTGGAACTGGCTCAGTGAGATAATACTGGAACTGCCTCAGTGAGATAATACTGGAACTGCCTCAGTGAGATAATACTGGAACTGGCTCAGGAAGATAATACTGGAAATGGCTAAGTGAGATAATAATGTAAATGGCTCAGTGAGATAATACTGGAACTGGCTCAGTGAGATAATACAGGAACTGGCTCAGTGAGATAATACAGGAACTGGCTCAGTGAGATAATACAGGAACTGGCTCAGTGAGATAATACTGGAACTGGCTCAGTGAGATAATACTGGAACTGGTTCAGTGAGATAATACTGGAACTGGCTCAGTGAGATAATACTGGAACTGGTTCAGTGAGATAATACTGGAGGCTCAGTGAGATAATACTGGAACTGGCTCATTGAGATAATACTGGAACTGGTTCAGTGAGATAATACTGGAACTGGCTCAGTGAGATAATACTGGAACTGGCTCAGCAAGATAATACTACAGGTTCTGTGAGATAATACTGGAACTGGCTCCGTGAGATAATACTGGAAATGGCTCAGTGGGATAAAACTGGAACTGGCTCAGTGAGATAATACTGGAACTGGCTCAGTGAGATAATACTAGAGGCTCAGTGAGATAATACTGGAACTGGCTCAGTGAAATAATACTAGAACTGGCTCTGTGAGATAATACTAGAACTGGCTCTGTGAGATAATACTGGAACTGGGTCAGTGAGATAATACTGGAACTGGGTCAGTGAGATAATACTGGAACTGGCTCAGTGAGATAATACTGGAACTGGGTCAGTGAGATAATACTGGAACTGGGTCAGTGAGATAATACTGGAACTGGCTCAGTGAGATAATACTGGAACTGGGTCAGTGAGATAATACTAGAGGCTCAGTGAGATAATACTGGAACTGGCTCAGTGAGATAATACTGGAACTGGGTCAGTGAGATAATACTAGAGGCTCAGTGAGATAATACTGGAACTGGCTCTGTGAGATAATACTAGAGGCTCAGTGAGATAATACTGGAACTGGCTCAGTGAGATAATACTGGAACTGGCTCTGTGAGATAATACTAGAGGCTCAGTGAGATAATACTGGAACTGGCTCAGTGACATAATACTGGAACTGGGTCAGTGAGATAATACTGGAACTGGTTCAGTGAGATAATACTGGAACTGGCTCAGTGAGATAATACTGGAACTGGTTCAGTGAGATAATACTGGAACTGGTTCAGTGAGATAATACTGGAACTGGGTCAGTGAGATAATACTGGAACTGGCTCAGTGAGATAATACTGGAACTGGGTCAGTGAGATAATACTGGAACTGGCTCAGTGAGATAATACTGGAACTGGGTCAGTGAGATAATACTAGAGGCTCAGTGAGATAATACTGGAACTGGCTCAGTGAGATAATACTGGAACTGGGTCAGTGAGATAATACTGGAACTGGCTCTGTGAGATAATACTAGAGGCTCAGTGAGATAATACTGGAACTGGCTCAGTGAGATAATACTGTAACTGGCTCAGTGAGATAATACTGTAACTGGCTCAGTGAGATAATACTGGAACTGGCTCAGTGAGATAATACTGGAACTGGCTCTGTGAGATAATACTAGAGGCTCAGTGAGATAATACTGGAACTGGCTCAGTGAGATAATACTGGAACTGGCTCAGTGAGATAATACTGTAACTGGCTCAGTGAGATAATACTGTAACTGGCTCAGTGACATAATACTGGAACTGGGTCAGTGAGATAATACTGGAACTGGGTCAGTGAGATAATACTGGAACTGGCTCAGTGAGATAATACTGGAACTGGGTCAGTGAGATAATACTAGAGGCTCAGTGAGATAATACTGGAACTGGCTCAGTGAGATAATACTCGAAATGGCTCAGTGAAATAATACTGGAACTGGCTCAGTGAGATAATACTGGAACTGGCTCAGTGAGATAATAATGGAACTGGCTCAGTGAGATAATACTGGAGGCTCAGTGAGATAAAACTGGAACTGGCTCAGTGAGATAATACTGGAACTGGCTCAGTGAGATAATACTAGAGGCTCAGTGAGATAATACTGGAACTGGTTCAGTGAGATAATACTAGAGGCTCAGTGAGATAATACTGAAACTGGCTCAGTGAGATAATACTGGAACTGGCTCAGTGAGATAATACTAGAGGCTCAGTGAGATAATACTGGAACTGGCTCAGTGAGATAATACTGGAACTGGCTCAGTGAGATAATACTGGAAATGGCTCAGTGAGATAATAGTGGAACTGGGTCAGTGAGATAATACTGGAACTGACTCAGTGAGATAATACTACAGGCTCTGTGAGATAATACTGGAACTGGCTCAGTGAGATAATACTGGAACTGGCTCAGTGAGATAATACTGGAACTGGCTCAGTGAGTTAATACTAGAGGCTCAGTGAGATAATACTGGAACTGGCTCAGTGAGATAATACTGGAACTGGCTCAGTGAGATAATACTAGAGGCTCAGTGAGATAATACTGGAACTGGCTCAGTGAAATAATACTGGAACTGGCTCAGTGAGATAATACTAGAGGCTCAGTGAGATAATACTGGAACTGGCTCAGTGAGATAATACTGGAACTGGCTCAGTGAGATAATACTGGAACTGGCTCAGTGAGATAATACTGAAACTGGCTCAGTGAGATAATACTTGGAACTGGCTCAGTGAGATAATACTGGAACTGCCTCAGTGATATAATACTGGAAATGGCTCAGTGAGATAATACTGGAACTGGCTCAGTGAGATAATACTGGAAATGGCTCAGTGAGATAATACTGGAAATGGCTCAGTGAGATAATACTGAAACTGGCTCAGTGAGATAATACTGAAACTGGCTCAGTGAGATAATACTGGAAATGGCTCAGTGAGATAATACTGGAAATGGCTCAGTGAGATAATACTGAAACTGGCTCAGTGAGATAATACTGGAAATGGCTCAGTGAGATAATACTGGAAATGGCTCAGTGAGATAATACTAGAGGCTCAGTGAGATAATACTGGAACTGGCTCAGTGAGATAATACTAGAGGCTCAGTGAGATAATACTGGAATTGGCTCAGTGAGATAATACTGGAAATGGCTCAGTGAGATAATACTAGAGGCTCAGTGAGATAATACTGAAACTGGCTCAGTGAGATAATACTGGAAATGGCTCAGTGAGATAATACTGGAAATGGCTCAGTGAGATAATACTAGAGGCTCAGTGAGATAATACTGGAACTGGCTCAGTGAGATAATACTAGAGGCTCAGTGAGATAATACTGGAATTGGCTCAGTGAGATAATACTAAAGGCTCAGTGAGATAATACTGGAACTGGCTCAGTGAGATAATATTGGAACTGGCTCAGTGAGATAATATTGGAACTGGCTCAGTGAGATAATATTGGAACTAGCTCATTGAGAAAGTACTGGAACATGATCAATTATTTTGAACCAGTAGGAGCTGCTGGTCACCAAACAGAGGCCACAATCAACACAAGATACAGAGGGGAAAGCATTCCCTCTATTGGAAGTAAACACTGATCACAGACCAGTTAACCTGGGTCTGTGTGTCGTGTGTGTGTGTTCACCTGAGCATGATGCAGAATCTGATGGCCTGATAAAATGACATTAGTAGGTTATTTTTGGTGATGAGAAATCCTATGAGTTGAGTTAATGTGTGCACTACAATCCAAAAAGGCCCATAGAATCAAAACCATAGAATCAAAATTCCAATTTCATGGCATTCTGGAACCATTTATAACCCATAATAGAATTAGAATGGATTGAATTATATTTCTATGTTATAGCCACCACTTATAACCATGTTACACATGACGCACGTGTAGTCTGGTTTCTATGACAACAGATCCATCTGCAGACTACTCCCTCGGTGTTGGTGACACATCACAGAGATTGTATGGGAGCACGAGCAAGAGCTGGGTTGAGACGTTTACTGCTTGTGTGTTTAATCAATGCTTTCTCCCCTGTGTCTATGGCCATGCTCGTTGCTTTTTGACAGTGAAGCGGATTCCTTTTCCCCTGTTCACATGGAGAATTCACAGCCCCACCTCATAGGCTCAAATAAAGGTAGAGTCGCCGGTCATCCTAAAAACAAAATTTGACTGTAATAAAAGCCTGGCTTTAAGAGCGGCATATTTGCTAAGTGCGTCCTCGACAGCACGAATAAAATGTTATACTATGAATTTGATATTGTCGGATTATCCGACTCGATCCCTTACAATCCCATAAAATCCGTCCTCGAATCTCATCCAGCCTTGCAGTAGTAGCAGCGGCAGTCTGTGTGTGTGTCGTTCATTGTGCATTAATAACGCGGACGGGCTGTATCAAAAAGCCAGAGCATGCTTTGCTTACCTCATCTTCTTCTCTCCACCGTAATGATAAATGAAGAATGACCTGTATTCAATATGTCACCCTTTCTGGACGATTCTCTCAGTCCAGAATATAGTCGATGTTAATATTATAATATGTATTATCTAGCTATAGCCTAGGCTACGCCAATGCTACGAAGCCTGCCGGCGATATACAGAGCAAGGCAGATGCTAGAAAGGCGACAGGGTGGGGTAAATGCCACAAAACGATGCCACAGTTTTAGTCTCTTTTACAGTGAATCTCTAACCAGTCCCTCTCGAGGTCCTGCCAGTGTTTTCGGTGCCATTTCAGAACGCTACGGAGAACTGTCCTGGCGAGAGACTGGTCTGTGCGGCTGACAGCGGCTTCAGGGGTGCCATCTTCCCTTCGTCCAGCACACGGAGAGTGGACGTGCGGGAGGGAGAACGGAAGGGAGGGATATGGGGGGGGGGGGGGGTATAGCTGTAGGCTAAGTCTATACCACCCTTCTGTTTCCTCTCCAAACCAATGATATTCAATGGTCGTCGGGTTCAAACTCAGGTTTCTTTTTTGAAGTGTGACCACTAAGCCTGTGTCCCTGACAACACCACCAGGTAATAATGTAACATGTCTATCACTTAATGAAAGACAGTAGTAGGCCTACTTAAATCCATGATGAGAGGAATTGGATGTCCATGTGATATCCATCCTTGTTGAACCCATTGTAGTTGGCTACACTACAGGTGTGATGGTCAGCGGTTTGCAGGTTCCCCTCGGCAGGTAAACAGATGGGATTGCAAGGTCAAAAGTTATTGCACTTTTGTAGGCTAGGTTTTGGGTTAGGACACCTGAAACCTATTTTTATTTGATTTATTAATGTAACCTTTATTTTACATGACTAAGATCTTCTGACCTGCATGCAGACAAAGTACAGGGCCAAAGACATAACATCAATGGGACATCGACAGAATCATTTAACAAGGTGGCAGGTGTGAATGATCTGTACCCAACTAAGATGTGGGTGTCGTTACAGACGTTCACTTCCACTGTCTAGTCTTGATTTTCAAGCCACATATTCTTCAGATACCATTAAAGAAGAAATATCCTTGAAGTTGAGCCAACTTAAAGGGGTATTCCAATTAAATTGTAATTTTACAGTTTTTTCTTAAATTATGTTTTCACACTATGAGGTCGAAATAACAAAGAAATTGTGAAAATTATGATAATGCATTTTTTGTTTTAAGAGCCTTGATGGCCTGTTCAGGTGGAAGGGAACTTTTGGCCCACATCATGACATTCACAATGTGATCTGTTTATAACAGGCCAATGACTGTTCATCTGGGAAAAGGGGTGGGCTCTAGACCATATCTTGTAATCATTTGTTATTACATTGTTATTATTACAGCAGGCCATAGGGGGCGCCAGGTAGCCTAACAGTTAAGAGTGTTGGGCCAGTAACCGAAAGGTCACTGGTTTGAATCCCTGAGCCGACTAGGTAAAAAATCTGACAATGTGCCCTTGAGCAAGGCACTAAACCATGGGTGTCAAACTCTGGCCCGTGGGCCAAATTTGACCCGCGGGGTAATTATATTTGGCCCGCGAGACAATACCAAATTACTACTAGAGCTGGCCCGCCGGTATTATACAGCGCATTCACCACTAATACTACGAATCCCATAATGCTCTGCTGTTTTCGCGCGCCAATCAGGACAGGACCCAGAAACGCTCTCTCCTCTGTGACAGTAGTCATAGCAACATAGACGCTACAACTGTCAGCGAGCTAACCCTTCCCAAAAATGGCGAAAAGAAAGGCAGAAAACAGGAGCTTTCTGGACAAGTGGGAGGCAGAATATCTGTTTACATATGTAAAACCTGTTTGTCTTGTTTGTGGAGTCAACGTGGCTGTAAGTAAGGAGTACAACATTAGACGACACTATGAAACGAAACACCATGACAAATACAAGGACCTGGACATGACTTAAAGGAGCCAGAAAGTAGAGGAGATGAAAAGAAGTTTGGTTTCACAACAGAATATGTTTAAAAAAGCCACATCACAAAGCGAGGCTGCTGTAAAGGCTAGTTATATAGTGGCAGCAGAGATCGCAAAATCAGCCCGGCCCTTTAATGAGGGAGAGTTCATGAAAAAGTGCATGATGAAGGTTTGTGACCTCGTATGCCCAGAGAAAAAACAAGCATTTTCAAACATGAGCCTGAGCAGGAACACAGTAGCCAATCTGTATGACCAACTGATGGAAAAGGGAAAAGATTTTGTTGCCTTCTCCCTCGCTGTGGATGAGAGCTGCGACGCATCTGATACTGCTCAGCTGTCAGTCTTCATCCGTGGAGTGGACTCAAATCTGTGTGTTACGGAGGAGCTATTAGGATTCAAATCAATGCATGGCACAACCACAGGAAAGGAAATCTTTGAGGAGGTTTCCAAATGTGTAACTGAAATAAAGCTGCCGTGGGATAAACTCGTTGGATTAACGACAGATGGTGCACCAGCGATGTGCGGTAAAAAGAGTGGACTGATGGGCATGGTTCGGGAGAAGATGCGGGAAGAGAACTGTGCAGGTGAGCTAACTGTTTACCACTGCATCATACATCAGGAAGCACTGTGTGCCAAAGCCCTAAAGATGGAACATGTTATGACCACAGTAACACAGGTAGTTAACTTTATAAGAGCCAAAGGTCTAAATCACCGCCAGTTTAAATCTTTTCTGGAGGAGTGTGGTTCGGAATACGCAGACGTGCCGTATCACACAGAGGTGAGATGGCTAAGCAGAGGAAAAGTACTGAACAGATGTTTCGAGCTGCGTGAGGAAATATGTCAATTCCTGGAAACCAAAGGGAAGGATACACCAGAGCTCCGGGAGCAAAAGTTCCTGTGTGAGCTGGCCTTTCTCTGTGACATCTCGAGCCATCTCAATGCGCTGAACCTGCAGCTTCAGGGGCGGGGGCGCATCATCACAGACATGTACGCTGCAGTGAGGGCCTTCAAAACTAAACTGTGCCTGTGGGAGAATCAGATGCTGCAAGGAAACCCTTGCCATTTTCCCTGCTGCCAATCCATAAAAGCGCAGATCTCTACCGCCGTGTTCCCATGTGCACAGTTTGCTGAAAAACTCAGTGTTCTCGCCGCTGAGTTTAGCCGGCGATTTGCCGACTTCGATGCCCAGAAATGCAAGTTTGAACTGCTTAGTAATCCCTTCGCAGTTGATGTGGAAAATGCACCAACCAACATCCAAATGGAGCTGATTGAACTCCAGTGCAACGACACGCTGAAGTCAAAGTATGATGCTGTGGGCGCCGCACAGTTTCCACAGTTCATCCCTGACACAATGCCTCAGCTCCGCACCCAAGCTGCTCAGATGCTCTCCATGTTCGGCAGCACTTATCTATGCGAGCAACTTTTCTCCTCGATGAAGATGACCAAAACAACTCACAGGAGACGTCTGACTGATGAACATCTTCGCTCGATACTGAGGATTTCTTCAGCTCAGAGCTTGAGCCCAGACATTGATGAACTAGCATCCAAGAAGAGATGCCAGGTATCTGGCTTGGGCACATCAGATTAGACCAGTGTGCAATAATTAACATTTTCTTTATGCACTTTTTCTTGCTACAAGGCATGGGCTTGAATGGTTGATTGATTTATCATCATTTTATTTGTAAAATTATTAGCCAGTGGAAAAAGTTTATTTTGGTATTTAAATCAGAAGGCTGCAAATAGAAAAGAGGTATACAATTTTTATTTAAATTTTATTTATTTAATAAATGAATGCCATTGATGTGTTTTTTCATTTGAAATTCGATTTTGCATGTCTCCACTATTAAATTATATATTGTATGGTAATAAGCGATGCTTGTTCCATATTCAATGTTAAAGCAAAACTTGTTTGGCTCCATATTAAAAGGTTAATTTGTTCAATGTTGGTCCGTGACTTTGTTCAGGTTTTACATTTTGGCCCACTGGGTATTTGAGTTTGACACCCCTGCACTAAACCCTCATTTCTCCTGTTAGTCGCTCTGGATAAGAGTGTCTGCTAAATTACTTTTAAGATTTGTGTTGTAAGAGAAAGGAGAAAGAAAAAGTAGTCGAAGCAGGTGATCACTGAAATGTTTATTAATGGCTGTCAACAGAGATGGACATACACACAGACATCGAATAAGAGAATTCACTCATACTGTACATCCCCCTCAAAGTCAGGGAGATTTCAATGAAAACTCATACATCCATATTTTACTGACATAAAGCTACAAAATAAACTAAACTGGATATGAGTGTCTGCTAAATTACTCAAATGTAAAACATAAATGAGACATTAAGACAGAAAGAAACAGCAGAAAAAAATAGAGGCTTCAAGTTGACATAAATATGTAAGAAATGACAGAGAACAGAGTGAAGAGGACTATGGTCACTGATGGTGCTAGGAAATTCAACAAAACAATCAAATAAACTCACTATTCTCTTTTCTGGCCAAACAAAAACCTCAAAACCCAAACTGTGTAACTATCAGTCCATCTCAAACATTAGTAAATACAACCTCAACTTCTACAGTAAATACCTCAATGCTATACATTATACAAACATCTGGAAAACCGATTTCTCTTACAGGCCTACACTTGTAATAGCCCAAATATAAATTGCCCTTAACTACAGATCTAGGATTAGATTATCCAACCCTAACCATTATGAGGATTAGAACAATATCTGACCCTAGACCTGTGTTTAGGAGCAACTTCTACATCCTCATAGCCTACTCTATTGCCTAGTAACAGATTTGGAAGTAATGGCTTGGTGATTTGAGGGGGCTTTTGTAATTGAACGTGTCCAGAGGAGAATACGTATTCTGATTGGTGCTTTTCTGCAGGGGGAGGGTGAAGGCAGGGTGTGTTTTGCGTGTCTTGGGCTTGGTCCGGTCGGAGGTCGGGGGGACTCCTTTGGTCTGAGGGGAGGTGGGGGTTCTGGTTGGTCTGGAGTTGGGGACCGTAGGGGCTGATTTGGCCACTTCAGAAGACCCAGTCCTTTTTGTTTGGGGGCTCAGATAGATCTGCATAGTCACTAAGTGAAGAGGTGAAATGAGGGGTAAAGGTTGAGGGTGAAAGTAGGGGACGAAGTGAGGTATGTTAGTGTGAGCAGATGGTGAGGGGTTGAGTTGGTGAAGTGTTGGGGTGTGAGGAGGTGGTCAAGTGTTGAAGTGTTGAGGTAGGAGGAAAAGGTGTGGATGTGTCGTGGAGAGGGAATGGGAAGAGAAGTCATGATGATACATGGTGAGAAAATGAGAGACAAGAATAAAACAAGTGTTCAAATACAGTGCTTACTTGTACTTTAGAAACCAGAAGATGTATTTGCCACAGATTAGATTTGAGCTTTTAGTAGATATTATTCCATAAACTTGACAAACTTGACAGACGTTGTCTCTTCTGAGATAGATAATGCATGGGATCAGTAACAGGTGGTGGAGAAAACAGCCATAGTATGTAGAACTCAGTGGAGGCCGCTGAGGGAGGACGGCTCAAAGTAATGGCTGGAATGAAGTCAATGGAATGGTATCAACACCATGGAAACCATATGCTTGATACCATTCCATTGACTCCATTCAAGCCATTACTAGGAGAGCTAGACTAAGACATATCCAGTTGAGGTTAAGAATGTTATTCCAGGAGGTTGGACTGAGGCCTACCTTTACAGTGCGTCACACGCCTCGACCCTGTAGAAAACAAACACAGAAACAGAGAGCAGGTCACTCGATGTGGAGTTATAGGAGCCACTCTAACCATTTGTCAGTGGTGTAAATTACTTAAGTAAAAGTATTTTAAAGTACTAGTTAAGTCGTTTTTGGGGGTATCTGTACTTTACTATTTATATATTTATTTTTTGTCAACTTTTACTTCACTACATTCCTAAAGAAAATAATTTACTTTTTCTCCATACATTTCCCCTGACACCCAAAAGTACATTACATGTTCAATGCTTAGCAGGAGGGGAAAGTGATCCAATTCATGCACTTATCAAGGGAACATCCCTGGTCATCCCTACTACCTCTGATCTGGAGGACTCACTAAACAGAGAACATCCCTGGTCATCCCTACTGCCTCTGATCTGGCGGACTCACTAAACAGAGAACATCCCTGGTCATCCCTACTGCCTCTGATCTGGCGGACTAACTAAACAGAGAACATCCCTGGTCATCCCTACTGCCTCTGATCTGGTGAACTCAATAAACAGAGAACATCCCTGGTCATCCCTACTACCTCTGATCTGACTCACTAAACAGAGAACATCCCTGGTCATCCCTACTGCCTCTGATCTGACTCACTAAACAGAGAACATCCCTGGTCATCCCTACTGCCTCTGATCTGGAGGACTCACTAAACAGAGAACATCCCTGGTCATCCCTACTGCCTCTGATCTGACTCACTAAACAGAGAACATCCCTGTTCATCCCTACTGCCTCTGATCTGGAGGACTCACTAAACAGAGAACATCCCTGGTCATCCCTACTGCCTCTGATCTGGAGGACTCAATAAACAGAGAACATCCCTGGTCATCCCTACTGCCTCTGATCTGGAGGACTCACTAAACAGAGAACATCCCTGGTCATCCCTACTGCCTCTGATCTGGAGGACTCACTAAACAGAGAACATCCCTGGTCATCCCTACTGCCTCTGATCTGGAGGACTCACTAAACAGAGAACATCCCTGGTCATCCCTACTGCCTCTGATCTGGCGGACTCACTAAACAGAGAACATCCCTGGTCATCCCTACTACCTCTGATCTGGCGGACTCACTAAACACAAATGCTTCATTTGTAAATTATCTCTGACTGTTGGAGTGTTCCCCTGGCTATCTGTAAATTATCTCTGACTGTTGGAGTGTTCCCCTGGCTATCTGTAAATTATATCTGACTGTTGGAGTGTTCCCCTGGCTATCTGTAAATTATATCTGACTGTTGGAGTGTTCCCCTGGCTATCTGTAAATTATATCTGACTGTTGGAGTGTTCCCCTGGCTATCTGTAAATTATATCTGACTGTTGGAGTGTTCCCCTGGCTATCTGTAAATTATATCTGACTGTTGGAGTGTTCCCCTGGCTATCTGTAAATTATCTCTGACTGTTGGAGTGTTCCCCTGGCTGTACGTAAATTATCTCTGACTGTTGGAGTGTTCCCCTGGCTATCTGTAAATTATCTCTGACTGTTGGAGTGTTCCCCTGGCTATCTGTAAATTATCTCTGACTGTTGGAGTGTTCCCCTGGCTGTACGTAAATTATCTCTGACTGTTGGAGTGTTCCCCTGGCTATCTGTAAATTATATCTGACTGTTGGAGTGTTCCCCTGGCTATCTGTAAATTATCTCTGACTGTTGGAGTGTTCCCCTGGCTATCTGTAAATTATCTCTGACTGTTGGAGTGTTCCCCTGGCTGTACGTAAATAAAAAAACAAGAAAATTGTGCTGTCTGGTTTACTTAATATAAAGAATTTGAAATTATTTTTTACTTTTAATACTTATGTATACATTAGCAATTACATTTACTTTTGATACTTAAGTATATTTAAAACCAAATACTTTTACTCAAGTAATATTTTAATGGGTGACTTTCACTTTTACTTAGTAATGACTGTCATTTTCTATTAAGGTATCTTTACTTTTACTCAAGTATGACATTTGGGTACTTTTTCCACCACTGCCATTTATCAATGGAATGTTTCAGTAGGATCAATCTAACCAACAGCTTGTTTCCCATTTCATTAGCCTTAAATAAAGGTTACTCTACCCAAGCCCTGTTTTCCATCTTAGTGCTGCTCCCTGCTAGTGGACAGTAGACATTAAATCATTGTCTTACCTACACTGGCTGCAGGCTCCTTGGTTTTGCTGCAAGCAGAGAGTGAGGAAGGAGAAGTTAGGCCCCATCCCACAAGCATGGAAATGATTCTCAATCACATCTATTCTCAATCTCACGCTCGTCTAGAACAAGGATGGACAACACCAGTCCACGAGGGCCACAGTTCTGATGCTTTTAGTTTTTACACCAGGTTACCCAGACACAGATATAAACCAGATTGACGAACAAGGATGGAAACCAGGAGACATTCAAGGACCAGAGTTGTGACTCCTGCTCTAGGGATGTATTTGAAACTACGTTAGAGCCTTATAGACTCAGTACAGAACAGTTGTAGCCACGGGAAGATGTTTGGGCATGGGGCTGCCGCTAATGCAGGACTTATAAACAGTGCACTACTGTTGTGAGAAATCCCAACAAAAATTTGTTTCAGGGCATGCTACAGCCCCTTCATCACCCTTACTTTCCGTGGCTATGTTCAGAACACATTTAAACACCCCTTCCCTCTTACTGACACAGACATCTAAGTTCCTGTGCAGTATATGCCTACTAACCTACCTATCGCCTGTCTTACTGCCGGGGGCCGCTGTTGAGGCTGAGGGGACAGGTCGGGGGCCTGGCCGAGTCTTAGAGGTACAGTCCTTCAGACTGCCTGCTGAACTCTTCACACCACTGAGGGAGACGAGGGGGGGGACATTAGAGAGAGTGGGACAACAGCAAGTGTATTATTAATTTGTTGAAATGTATCTAGCTAGAGTAACAGAGGAGGTTTAGTAATCATACTGTACCTCTCTGTGTTTGCAGGTGACTGTTCGTGATTGTGTACTGTACCTCTTGGCTGATGCTCCTGGTAAGGGGCTGTAGTTCCATGCGGTGGAGGTAGAGGGCATTGTAGAGCTTGTGGAGCTTTTCTTCAGAGAGGCAAGGCTGTTCATTGATGGTCTGGATGGCTGGGCAAGAGACACAGGCCTAGCTGCTGGTGCATAGGGGAAATGTG
Source organism: Oncorhynchus gorbuscha (assembly GCF_021184085.1). Classification (NCBI taxonomy): domain Eukaryota; kingdom Metazoa; phylum Chordata; class Actinopteri; order Salmoniformes; family Salmonidae; genus Oncorhynchus; species Oncorhynchus gorbuscha. Next base: position 64,909,556 of record NC_060186.1, on the reverse strand, counting down.
GGTGAGGAGGGTGTGTGTGTGTGTATGTAGCACTGCCTCAGAGCTATACAAAACATACTATACACATTTCTGAGCACCTCCAAGACGTAGGATACTGATGTACTAATGATTTTGTTACTTTAGACAGAAACAAAAGTAGGGTGGTTGGTCGTGAAGGATGGGCGGGTGTAATCAACGACTGTCTATCAATACAAAGGTTGTGTGTTCGAGTCGCGTTGGGGACAACTGTAGCATTTTAGCTAACCCTTATTCTAAACCAAAACCAATTCACTTAACCTTTCACGTAAATTCACCTAACCTTTGTCTTAATTTTTTGAATTAACCTTTATTTAACTAGGCAAGTCAGTTAAGAACAAATTCTTATTTACAATGACAACCTAGGAACAGTGGGTTAGTTGCCTTGTTCAGGGGCAGAACGACAGATTTTTACCTTGTTAGCTCAGGGATTCGATCTAATTCTCCCCATAATTCTCCTTTGCTGTTATGATGAAACAAGCAACTCGGTCTCAGAGAAAGACGCATAATACTGTACATCCTCTAAGATCTATGTAGGTTACATCATCCAATTCGTGCTATTGTACAACTGGGTAAGACGCATGATACTGTACTTCCTCTAATTCATATGCTATTGTGTGACCCCTATTCCATTCATAATGTAACGTAACAATGTAACATACAGTATCATACTATTTTCATATTTTTTTATTTCACCTTTATTTAACCAGGTAGGCTAGATGAGAACAACAACTGCAACCTGGCCAAGATAAAGCAAAGCAGTTCCACACAGTGTCACGTTGTTCGTAATAATGATTGGACCAAGGCGCAGAGTGAGTATAGTTCCACATCTTAAATTACAAAGTGAAACTGGAAACAAAATAACAAGACTTACAAAGACCTGTGACAACATAGTGCTCAAACACACTAACACAAACAATATCCCATAACCCACAGGTGGAAAAAATGATACTTAAGTATGATCCCCAATTAGAGACAACGATAACCAGCTGCCTCTAATTGGGAATCATACAAATCACAGAGGTAGAAAATCAAACCTAGAACCCCACTTAGAAAATATAAACTAGAACAAAAACCCCTAGTCACACCCTGACCTACTCTACCATAGAAAATACAGGTTATCTATGGTCAGGACGTGACAGTACCCCCCCAAAGGTTCGGATTCCGACCGCAAAACCTGAAACAAAAAGGGAGGGTTAGGGTGGGTGTCTAGTGGCGGTTGCGGCTCTGGTGCGGGGTGAAGTACCCACTCATCCTGCGGATCCAGCCATGGACTTTGAAGTTCCGGACCTAGGACCGTCGTCGGAGGTTCCGGACCGTGGAACGTCGGAGGTTCCGGACCGTGGACCGTCGTCGGCGGTTCCGGATCGTGGAATGTCAACGGAAGCTCCGGACAGGGGATCATCGCAGGAAGCCTGGTGCGTGGGGCCGGTACTGGTGGTACCGGGCTGGTGACACGCACCTCAGGGCAAGCGCGAGGAGCAGGAACAGGACGCACTGGACTATGGAAACGTACTGGAGACCTGGTGCGTACAGCCAGCATCAATGCTGTATCGGAAAAATTACACTCTTCACGCGTTGAGTACGAGGAGTTGGCACAGGACGTACTGGGTTGGGAAGGTGCACGGGAGACCTGGTGCGTATAGCCGGCATCAATTGTTCCCGGAACTTTAACACACTTCTCAGGATGAGTACGGGGAGCTGACTCAGGTGGCACCAAACTGACAACACGTTCCTTTGGGCAAAATCCGTCCATCCTCCACCAACTCAACAACTCTCCCATTTCGCTCTCCTCCAAATTCTCCCTCTTCTCCCAGACTGGCTCTGGTTCACTCCTCGGCTCCGCCGACTGCTCCATGAGCCCCCCAAATATGTTTTATTGGGATTTCTGTGGCCTTCTTCCCCGACTTCGTCACTGTCCCTCCTTCGCTGCTTCCGCCTGCTTCCATGGCAGGCTCTTGTCTCCTGCCATTATGTCGTCCCAAGTCCAGGATGTTCTCTCCCTGATCTCCTCCAAAGACCAGGATGCCATTACCAAAGACCAGGATGCACACTCCTCCAAAGACGCTCCTCCAAAGACCAGGATGCACACTCCTCCAAAGACGCTCCTCCAAAGACCAGGATGCACACTCCTCCAAAGACGCTCCTCCAAAGACCAGGATGCACACTCCTCCAAAGACGCTCCTCCAAAGACCAGGATGCACGCTGCTTGGTCCATAACCCACAGGTGGAAAAAAATGCTACTTAAGTATGATCCCCAATTAGAGACAACGATAACCAGCTGCCTCTAATTGGGAATCATACAAATCACAGAGGTAGAAAATCAAACCTAGAACCCCACTTAGAAAATATAAACTAGATCAAAAACCCTAGTCACACCCTGACCTACTCTATCATAGAAAATACAGGTTTTCTATGGTCAGGACATGACACACATACAACAACACAGAGTTACACATGGAATAAACAAACATACAGTCAATAATACAGTAGAAAAAAATCTATATACAGTGTGTGCAAATGAGGTAAGATAAGGGAGGTAAGGCAATAAATAGGCCATGGTGGCGAAGTAATTACAATATAGCAATTAAACACTGGAATGGTAGATGTGCAGAAGATTAATGTGCAAGTAGAGATACTAGTGTGCAAAGAAGAAAGATAAATAAATAAATTCAGTATGGGGATGAGGTAGTTGGATGGGTTAGTTACAGATGGGCTATGTACAGGTTCAGTTATCTGTGAGCTGCTCTGACAGCTGGTGCTTAAAGTTAGTGAGGGAGATAGGAGTCCCCAGCTTCAGTGATTTTTGCAGTTCGTTCCAGTCATTGGCAGCAGAGAACTGGAAGCAAAAGCGGCCAAAGGAAGAATTGGCTTTGGGGGTGACAAGTGAGATATACCTGCTGGAGCGCGTGCTACGGGTGGGTGCTGCTATGGTGACCAGTGAGCTGAGATAAGGCGGGGCATTACCTAGCAGATACTTGTAGATGACCTGGAGCCAGTGGGTTTGGCAACGAGTATGAAGCAAGCGCCAGCCAACGAGAGCATACAGGTCGCAGTGGTGGGTAGTATATGGGGCTTTGGTGACGAAATGGATGGCACTGTGATAGACTGCATCCAATTTGCTGAGTTGAGTGATGGAAGGCTATTTTGTAAATGATATCGCCGAAGTCAAAGATCGGTAGAATAGTCAGTTTTACGGGGGTATGTTTGGCAGCATGAGTGAAGGATGCTTTGTTGCAAAATAGGAAGTCGATTCTAGATTTAATTTTGGATTGGAGATGCTTAATATGAGTCTGGAAGGAGAGTTTGCAGTCTTACCAGGCACCTAGATATTTGTAGTTGTCCACATATTCTAAATCAGAACTATCCAGAGTAGTGATGCTAGGCGGGCGGACAGGTGCTGGCAGCGATCCGTTGAATGCGTTTTGTCCAATGAGAGGTCAGATACGTGTGTGCACAACTTGGGTATAAAGTGTTTTTCTCAAAGTTGTCACGTGTCCTACTTATATCAGTACACTCGTAGCAACCTAAGCCAGAGATGGGCAACTGATAGGGGTGGGGGCCACAAAAAAACACAACTCATCATGGGGGGCCGCAGTGGGTCTGCGTACCCACACCATGTCCAACTTGCGAACAAAACATTTGAGTTTTAAAGTTAATTTCCTGAAATTATACACATTTTGCCTTGGGGTGGAGAGAGAATGTTGCAATTTTATAACAGATTTCATGCAATTCTACTTATTTTTGCTATGGGCAGCATCATGCTGTGGGGATGTTTTTCAGTGGCAGGGACTGGGAGACTAGTCAGGATCAAGGGAAAGATGAACTGAATAAAGTACAGAGAGATCCTTGATGAAAACCTGCTCTAGAGCACTCAGGACCTCAGACTGGGGCGAAGGACAACAACTCTAAGCACACAGCCAAAACAACGCAGGAGTCTCTGAATGTCCTTGAGTGGCCCAGCCAGAGCCCGGACTTGAACCCAATCAAACATCTCTGGAGAGACCTGAAAATAGCTGTTTAGAGACGCTCCTCATCTAACCTGACAGAGCTTGAGAGGATCTGCAGAGAAGAATGGGAGAAACTCCCCAAATACAGCCTTGCCAAGCTTGTAGCATCATACCCAAGAAGACTCGAGGCTGTAATTGCTGCAAAAAGTGTTTCAAGAAAGTACTGAGTAAAGTGTCTGAATAGTTATGTAAATGTGATCTTTCTGTTTTTTATTTTAAATAAATGAGCAAAAATGTCTAAAAACCTGTTTTTGCTTTGTCATAATGGGGTATTGTGTGTAGATTGTTGAGGGCAAAAAAATATTTGATACATTTTAGAATAAGGCTGTAACCTAACAAAATGTGGAAAAAGTCAAGGAGTCTGAATCATTTCCGATGGCCCTGTATATACTGAACAAAAATATAAATGCAACATGTAAAGTGTTGGTCCCATGTTTCATGAGCTGAAAAAAAAGATCCCAAAATGTTACATATGCACAAAAAGCTTATTTTCCCAAATTTGGTGCAGAAATTTGGTTACATCCCTGTTAGTGAGCATTTATCCTTTGCCAATATAATCCATCCACCTGACAGGTGTGGCATATCAAGAAGCTGATTAAACAGCATGATCACTATACAGGTGCACCTTGTGCTGTGGACAATAAAAGGCCACTCCAAAATGTGCAGTTTTGTCACATAACACAATGCCACAGATTTCTCAAGTTTTGAGGGAGAGTGCAACTGGCTTGCTGACTGCAGGAAGGTCCACCAGAGCATTCGCCAGATCATTTAATGTTAATTTCTCTACTATAAGCGACCTCCAATGCTGTTTTAGAGAATTTGGCAGTATGCCCAACCATGTAGCATGTACAAAAATATAAACACAACATTCAACAATTCAAACGAGTTACAGTTCATATCAGGAAGTCAGTCAATTTAAATACATTTGTTAGGCCCTAGTCTATGGATTTCACATGATCAGGCAGGGCCCATCCATTGGGGAGCCAGACCTAGCCAATCAGAATTTGTTTTCCCCCACAATATGGCTTTGTTACAAACAGAAATACTCAGCTGTCCGGGTAGCTGGTCTCAGACGATTGTAAATAAGAGTAGAATATCTTTCTAAACACTTCTACATTAATGTGTCAAAGATCATACTCCCAAGACATGCTAACCTTCTCTGTTACTGGTAATGGTGAAATGTTAGCATGTCTTGGGGGCATGATCTTTGACGCTCTGTAACATTCTCACTCATCCTTATTCACGATTCATTAAGGATGACCAGTAATCATGGTATTCTTCAGAAAAACATTCTATTCGGATTTATAGTAAAAGTGACTCCAAAATGACACAATACGTGACTTACTAATTGGGCACAGAATAATCTCAAACACAACCAAAACAAACTGCAAATACATTCGACAAGTTTGTAGAGTCACGAGCTTGATGTAGTCATTGCTTGCTAGGAATATGGGACCAAATACTAAACTTAATTATTTATTTATTTTTTTACCCCTTTTTCTCCCCAATAGTTGTAGTAGTTACTGTCTTGTCTCATCGCTACAACTCCCGTACGGCTCGGGAGAGACGAAGGTTGAAAGTCATGCGTCCTCCGATACACAACCCAACCAAGCCGCACTGCTTCTTAACACAGCGAGCATCCAACCCGGAAGCCAGCCACACCAATGTGTCGGAGGAAACACTGTGCACCTGGAACCTTGGTTAGCGTGCACTGCGCCCGGCCCGCCACAGGGGTCGCTGGTGCGCAATGAGACAAGAATATCCCCACTGGCCAAACCCTCCCTAACCCGGACGACAGTAGGCCAATTGTGCGTTGCCCCACGGACCTCCCGGTCGCGGCAGGTTACGGCAGAGCCTGGGTGCGAACCCAGGGTCTCTGGTGGTACAGCGCAATTAACTACTGCGCCACCTGGGAGGCCTCAAATACTAAACTTTTGACTACTTTTTTAAAATAAAGAATCCTTAGGGGTGTCAATCATTTTGACTCCTACCATTTTGAGGGGGAAAAAAGATTATGTTTAACAAGTAATCTCTTTCTCTGAGCAATTGCATTAATATAAAATAATATCATTTCCCAAAATTATTTTTGCAAACAATATAGCTCATTATTTGAATGATTTATTTTATACAGTCATTATTGCTCATCTTTATCGAGGATGTCAATCATTTCGGACCCCACTATGTGTGTGTACCTTTCTCAGCAGGTCCTTTCTTGGTGTTGGTGGCCTGGTGTTCCTCTGAGATGTTGAGTCTCTTGAGGACGTCTGCCAGGGCCATCTTCAGAAGCTGGATCTCATCATCCTGCATCTGCATCCGCTGCTCCAGGTATGTCAGGCGGTCTGCTACATCTATCCCGCTCGCTGCAGAGCTGCGGTCATCTGGGGAGCACAACCACACAGAGTTAGCCCACTGAGCTAAAGCCACTGCTCCAGGTATGTCAGGCGGTCTGCTACATCTATCCCGCTCGCTGCAGAGCTGCGGTCATCTGGGAGCACAACCACACAGAGTTAGCCCACTGAGCTAAAGCCACTGCTCCAGGTATGTCAGGCGGTCTGCTACATCTATCCCGCTCGCTGCAGAGCTGCGGTCATCTGGGGAGCACAACCACACAGAGTTAGCCCACTGAGCTAAAGCCACTGCTCCAGGTATGTCAGGCGGTCTGCTACATCTATCCCGCTCGCTGCAGAGCTGCGGTCATCTGGGGAGCACAACCACACAGAGTTAGCCCACTGAGCTAAAGCCACTGCTCCAGGTATGTCAGGCGGTCTGCTACATCTATCCCGCTTGCTGCAGAGCTGCGGTCATCTGGGGAGCACAACCACACACAGAGTTAGCCCACTGAGCTAAAGCCACTGCTTCAGGTACGTCAGATAGTCCAGTATGTCCATCCCGCATGCCACCAAGCTATGGTAACAGACAGCTAAAGCCATTTGTACCCAACCAGCGCCACTAACACTGTCTTAGTCCACTGAGCTAAAACCACTGGCCATTGGTCAATTCAATACCATGTTAACACACACACACACACACACACACAGTTACTTATGCTTCCAGGTGATTGATATAGACTCAAATAGACTCTGAATAAAGTCACAGATTCATTACAGAAGACTGAACAGAGTCACAGACTCAAACAGACTGAATATTCACACATATTCATCAAACAGACTGGCCAGTCACAGACTCAAACAGAATTCTTCACATATCACACAGACACCTTACACAGTAACATAAATACTGTAGACATAAAAGCTGAAACAAACAATAGCACATGCACTATAATACACGCCACAGACAACAGACACACATGACTCGGATAAAAGCCAAGAGACAATTCTCTATAAATTACATCAATAGAAGGAACACTCCTAATAAATTGCATCATTTTGTATAAATATAAAAAATGTTTCTCTCTCTTTGTGTTCCACTGTCTGACAGACAATATCTTCCTCCATCCTCGTGAATGCCATCTCTCTCTCTCTCTCTCTCTCTCTCTCTCTCTCTCTCTCTCTCTCTCTCTCTCTCTCTCTCTCTCTCTCCCCTCTCTCCCTCTCTCTCTCTCTCTCCCTCTCTCTCTCTCTCCCTCTCCGCTCCAACCAGCCTCACACCAAGATCACAAAATGTATATCACAACAACTGTTCTCTCCTCTCTTCCTTTCCTGTTTTCCTCTGTAACAGCATCAAATCCAGGTCATAAAGACTGAGTCCATGGTGAGGTTATGAAACATTATTAAGGGTTTTTTCTCTCCGTCTCTCCTTTATCACGCTCCCTCTCTCTCTGGGTAGTGTCTGCTGTTGTGGGGCATGCTGATGTTTACAACATTGCTTCAAGCCTTGATCTGAGATTGCATGTGTGTGTGTAGAGGTGTGTGTTAGTGTTTGATCATGCCTATACACTCCTATCCTCTCCAATTCGGCCTAAAGTGAGGGGTTTGGTGTGTGTGTGTGTGTGTGTGTGTGTGTGTGTGTGTGTGTGTGTGTGTGTGTGTGTGTGTGTGTGTGTGTGTGTGTGTGTGTGTGTGTGTGTGTGTGTGTGTGTGTGTGTGTGTGTGTGTGTGTGTGTGTGTTATACAATAGCACAATGATAATCCCTCAGACTGAGCCTCTTTGGCACGAGAAACCCCACCGCCACCCTGATTAACCTTCTGTCAGTCTGACAGACAGAAAGAGGAAGTGATAGAGGGAGAGGTGGACAGAAAGAGAGATGTAAAGTAAGAACAGAGAGAGCAAGAGACAGGTTGCATGGCCTTGTATTGTTCTCCTGTAAGAAGCTTGTCCAGCTCATTGATCATCCACTCTTCCAGTCTTTTATTTACAATAGTACAGGCCACTGACTGATGGAGGCTGAACGTGACACACAACACATGCTAATACACCAGCAGGGACTGACAAACTATGCCAAGTGTCAACACATCTCATTTATTTAGGAGAGTGAATATGTGAGGATATACCATAGCATTTAGCAAATACGGGTTATTTTAGGCATAGTCTAGCCATATATGCAGATAAGTGTAGTCTGCTATATTTGGCATTGTGACCCATTGTACTCTCTGACTTAGTGTTTCTCTTCCTGTTTTTGGCTGTGACATCAGGCCTGTGCCACCTCCAGAAACCTAATGTGGGATTGGGATTAGAATAGCCTGTAATCCCAGCCCTGGAAAAGGGAATTAGTAGCACCCAGCTCAAATCTCTATTGCTGCACTAACTCAACTATACAAACCCCAAACCCAGCCTTCACACATGCACAGCCTACAAACACACACACAAACACATGCCCGCAGCCTACACACACATACCCGCAGCCTACACACACACACCCGCAGCCTACACACACACACCCGCAGCCTACACACACACACCCGCAGCCTACACACACACACCCGCAGCCTACACACACACACCCGCAGCCTACACACACACACCCGCAGCCTACACACACACACCCGCAGCCTACACACACACACCCGCAGCCTACACACACACACACATACATACATACCCGCAGCCTACACACACACACACACACACACACACACACACACACACACACACACACACACACGCACAGCCTACACACCCACACACGCGCAGCCTACACCCACACACACGCAGCCTACACACACACACACGCGCAGCCTACACACACACACACGCGCAGCCTACACACACACACACGCGCAGCCTACACACACACACACGCGCAGCCTACACACACACACACGCGCAGCCTACACACACACGCGCAGCCTACACACACACGCGCAGCCTACACACACGCGCAGCCTACACACACGCGCAGCCTACACACACACACACACGCGCAGCCTACACACACACACACACACACACACACACACACACACACACACACACATACCCGCAGCCTACACACACATACACACGCGCAGCCTACACACACACACATACACACGCGCAGCCTACACACACACGCGCAGCCTACACACACACGCGCAGCCTACACACACACGCGCGCAGCCTACACACACACGCGCGCAGCCTACACACACACGCGCAGCCTACACACACACGCGCAGCCTACACACACACGCGCAGCCTACACACACACACACATACACACACACGCGCAGCCTACACACACACGCGCAGCCTACACACACACGCGCGCAGCCTACACACACACGCGCGCAGCCTACACACACACGCGCGCAGCCTACACACACACGCGCGCAGCCTACACACACGCGCGCAGCCTACACACACGCGCGCAGCCTACACACACGCGCAGCCTACACACACGCGCAGCCTACACACACGCGCAGCCTACACACACGCGCAGCCTACACACACGCGCAGCCTACACACACGCGCAGCCTACACACACGCGCAGCCTACACACACGCTCAGCCTACACACACGCGCAGCCTACACACACACACACACACACTACAAACACATACCCGCAGCCTACACACACACACACACGCCCGCAGCCTACACACACACACACACGCCCGCAGCCTACACACACACACACGCCCGCAGCCTACACACACACACACACATACCCGCAGCCTACACACACACACACACACACACGCACGCAGCCTACACACACACACACACACACACACACACACACACACACACATACCCGCAGCCTACACACACATACACACGCGCAGCCTACACACACACACATACACACACACACACACACACACACGCGCAGCCTACACACACACACGCGCAGCCTACACACACACACACATACGCGCAGCCTACACACACACACACATACGCGCAGCCTACACACACACACACATACGCGCAGCCTACACACACACACACACACACACATACCCGCAGCCTACACACACACACACACACACACGCGCAGCCTACACACACACACACACACGCGCAGCCTACACACACACACGCGCAGCCTACACACACACACACATACGCGCAGCCTACACACACACACACATACGCGCAGCCTACACACACACACACACACATACCCGCAGCCTACACACACACACACACGCCCGCAGCCTACACACACACGCCCGCAGCCTACACACACACACACACGCCCGCAGCCTACACACACACACACACATACCCGCAGCCTACACACACACACACACATACCCGCAGCCTACACACACACACACACACACGCACGCAGCCTACACACACACACACACACACGCACGCAGCCTACACACACACACACACACACACACACACACACACACACACACACACACACACACACACACACACACACACACACACACACACACACACACACACACACACACACACACATACACACGCGCAGCCTACACACACACACATACACACACACACACACACACACACACACACACACACACACACACACACACACACACACACACACACACGCGCAGCCTACACACACACACGCGCAGCCTACACACACACACACATACGCGCAGCCTACACACACACACACATACGCGCAGCCTACACACACACACACATACGCGCAGCCTACACACACACACACACACATACCCGCAGCCTACACACACACACATACATACCCGCAGCCTATACACACACACACACGCGCAGCCTACACACACACACACACACGCGCAGCCTACACACACACACGCGCAGCCTACACACACACACGCGCAGCCTACACACACACACACATACGCGCAGCCTACACACACACACACATACGCGCAGCCTACACACACACACACATACGCGCAGCCTACACACACACACACACACATACCCGCAGCCTACACACACACACATACATACCCGCAGCCTATACACACACACACACGCGCAGCCTACACACACACACACACACGCGCAGCCTACACACACACACACGCGCAGCCTACACACACACACATACGCGCAGCCTACACACACACACACACGCGCAGCCTACACACACACACACACACACATACGCGCAGCCTATACACACACACATACGCGCAGCCTACACACACACACATACGCGCAGCCTACACACACACACATACGCGCAGCCTACACACACACACATACGCGCAGCCTACACACACACACATACGCGCAGCCTACACACACACACAT